>NC_133666.1:458217578-458517578 GCF_037893015.1 Macrotis lagotis | reverse complement strand
AATTGTCACTATGAGATAGTCTGAGTGGTGACTAGATGACAGAATTTTATTATTACTTTAAAAAAGTTACTGTATTTGATTATACATAAAATTTTAATTTTAAAAAAAAATTTTGAGTTCCAACCTCACCCTTCATTGAGAAGGCAAGAAATTTAATAGATTATTCACGTGCAGTCATGCAGAACATTTTTCCATATTAATCATGTTGTAAAATAAAACACAGATCTCCCCTCTCCAAAAAACCCCAAGCATTCAAATCAATTCTTTCCCTGGAAATAGATAGTATTTTTCATCATATATCCTTTTTGAATGTTTTACATTAGTATTATTGAGAACAGTGAAGTTATTTACAATTATTATACAATATTGCTATTATTATTATTTACAATGTTCTCCATAGTTCTGAACATTTCACTTTGCATCAGTTCTTTATCTTTCCAGGTTTTTCTGAAAGCATCCTGTTTATCATTTTTTATAGTACAATATTATTCTATCACAATCATTTACCAAAACTTATTCAGCCATTCCCCAATTGATGGGCATCCCTTATAAATTATATAAATATTTTTGAACATAATAAATACTCTTCCACCCTCTTTTGGATATTTTTGGGAAATAGATATGATAGTGGGCTTCTGGGTCAAAAGGTTTTATAACTATTTGGATATAGTTCTGAATTGCTTTTTAGAATTATTAGATCAGTTCACAACTCTACCGATAGTGCATTAAGGTCCTAATTTTCCCACATTCCCTCCAACATTTATGATTTTTCTTTCCATAATAGCTAATCTGATAGATGTGAGGTGGTACCCCAGAGTAGTTTTAGTTTACATTTATCCTATCAATAATGACTTAGAGGGCACTTTTTTCATAAGGCTATGGATAGACTTCATTTATTCTGAAAACTTCCTTTCATGTCTTTTGATCATTTATCAGTTGGAGAATGACTTATATTCTTATTAATTTGACTCAGTTTTCTATATATTTGAGAAATGGGACTTTTATCAGTAAAATTCCTTGTTTCATTTATTTTGTGCAAACATTAATATATTATAATCAAAATTATCCAGTTAATATCTCATAATTCTGCCTCTTGTTGGTCACAAATTCTTTCCTTGTCCATAGATCTGACAAGGAAACTATTCAGAATTTCATTCTTGAAAAAATTTGGATGGTTGACTGAGATGGATGAGAGGATCTGAGACAAAGGGTTTATTGCAATTGTAAAAACTCCTGTGAGGGACTTGAAGAGTTAACTAATTTTTGAGCATTCAAGGAAATACTTTAGGAGAATTAAATTCTGGAAGGGAAAAGTATGAGTTTTTAAAATTCCAGTTGCCTATTTTCATTTTACATCTCTACAGGACTTTCTTTAGCATTACTCCTCAACCCTCTTCTCCCCACTTTTCAGTTCCCATTTATGTGCTATCTTTCCCCATTAGAATTTAAGCTCCAAAGAGTAGCAATGTTTTTTCCCCTTTCTGCTAGTATTTATATTTCTATCCCTTAGTACATTGCCTGTCTCATTTGTAATCTGTAGATAAATGCTTCTTAACTGACCACTTGATCAATTAAATCTAAATTTAGTTGTCTTATTTTATGAAAAAGACATTCTGAAAGACTTCCTGAGTGAAACTGAATGACTTTAATTACCATTCTAAAATCAACTCAACCAACTTATTTTTGATAAGATCATCAGTTAACTGATGAGTTTTTTGTACTTTATTTTATTTCTCCCTGGTTATATTCAAAAACCAAGTTAAAACTTTGACTTCTGAAAAGTCTCCCTATCTCTCACCCTTACTGAAATAACAAGTTGTTTGATATAGGTTAAAAATGTAGTCATGAAAAACATTACCACAATAGTCTTGTTGTAAAAGTAAACATACACTGCCCCCCCCAATCCCAGAAACTTCAAGGAAAAAAAAGAAAAAAGGACACTTCAATCTGTATTCAGACACCATAAGCTCTGTCTTTGGAATGGATAGTATTCTTTGTCATAAGTTCTTCACATTTCTTTTTGGGTCAAAGCAGTGCTGAGAAAGTTATGTGATTCATAACTAATCATCCTACAACTTTGCTATTATTTATTATATAGTACATTTTCCATTACATCTACTCATAGAAAGTTTTTACTGAAAGCATCTTGTTTATCATTTTTTTTCTTTTTTTGGTTGGGAACACCAGTGGACTCATAAAATCTCAGGGGAATTTTCGGGGTAGCAAAAAAAGGTAAATAAATAACAACCCTGGTTGCTTGACACTTTTTATGTTATATATTTACTTACAAAAATAACAAATCACTCAATGGGAGAGTGAATTGCTAAAGATCGGGTATGATTTCTCTGAATTGTGGCTTATTCTGATAGAAACCTTTTTCATTTCCTCACGGTTGATTCCTTTCCTTCTCTGAGCTTAGACATCTCCAAGTCTTTACCACCAGTTCTACCTGTTGTTGTCATCTATCTTTCAGTATACAGATTCCATCAGTAAGTAGATCAGTGGCTAGAACACTGAGCTTGGAATAAGAAAAATCTTAAGAGAAGTTTAGACACTTACTAGTTGTGTGATCCTGGGCAAATTACTTAAATATAGATTCAGTTTCATCATCTGTAAAATAAGTGGGTTGGTCCTCTAATACTGCTTTCTGTTCTAGATTGATAATCTTATGAACATCTTAATAGTGCTTCTTTGGTCACTTTTCAATTTGTCTAGATTTTTCCTTTTCATTTTTTTACAAGGTAATGGGAATAATTGACTTGCCCAAGGTCACACAGCTAGGTAATTATTAAGTGTCTGAGGCTGGATTTCAACTCAGGTCCTCCTGATTCTAGGGGCCATTCTCTATCCACTGTGCCACCTAGCTGCCCCCTTTTCATCATCTTTTATAACAGAATAGCTTTTCATCTTGATCACATACAATAATTAGTTCAGTCATTCCACAACTTTTGGGCATCCCCTCAATTTCCAGTTCCTTGCCACAGGAAAAGAGATGCTTTAAATATCCATATATATATGTCTTTTTTTCCCCTTTCGGTTTTTCATCTCTTCTGGAATATAGATTCTAGGAATAGCATTGTAAGGTCAAAGTCTTTGGAGCATAAATCCAAATTGCTCTGCAGAATTGTTGAATCCTCTCACAACTCCTCCCGCAGTGTGTTAATATCTCATTTTTCCAATATCACCTGATTGTTATTTTCTCTTTCTGTCCTATTGGCCAATCCAATAGATATAAACTGGCAGGATTCAAATAAATTAACAACTGGTTCTCTGCCATGATTGTTCAAATAATAACAATAAAAGAGATCCACAAAATTAGATTATGTTATATTACTCATAGGAAGTAGACATATCCTTATGGAGTAAAAACAACCATATGACCATAGCAGTCAATGTTGGAACATATGCAGAACCTAAACTCATTCTACCTATTTGAACTCATTTTTTTCTTCTACTTCCATAACTTCTGAAATGTGTGAAAAGATAACCTTTGAAATATATATTTCTCTTGGTTCATTGTGTCCCAGCTTCCCATTGGTTTCACCATTCAGAGAACACCAGTGTACTCATAATATCTCGGGGGAATTTTGGGTTTAGCACAAAAAGGTAAATAAATAACAACCCTGGTTGCTTCACACTTTTTCTCTTTATGTTATATGTTTACTTACTGAAATAGCAAGAATGACAAAATTAAAATGTAGAATTTCATCAATGGTATAAGTTTTAAGAAATGAATGAATAAATATTACAAGAATAGTTCTGTGAAATTTTTTCACCTATGGGTACTTAGAAAATGCTATTATGCAGATGAATGTTAAAAATGAGCAAGGAATGTAAATTTGTGATTTCCATATTGGGCAGATGTCCACCTTAGAGGTGTCCACTTTAGAAAGAACTCTGATTATAGGTATCATTTTAACAATTTAATAACAATTCAATTTAATTATTTTAATATTGGTTCTGTGGGACCAGTGTGAACTGACTGAATCCCACCATTGGGTATAAGGTAGTGCCTCAGAACTGTTCCAACCCACATTTCTCCTGTCAATAATGAGTTAGAACTTTTTTAAAAAATGATTTAAATAAATAGCATTGATTATCTCATATGAAAACTGTTCATATTCTTTGATCATTTATCAGTTGGAGACTGGCTCTTATTTTTTCTAAATTTTTTCTAAATTTCTAAATTCCTTAAATTTTATAAATTTGACTCAGTTCTCTCTGAGAAATTAGATCTTTATCAGAGAAGTTTGTTTCAATATTTTTCCACAGTTGTTATTGCTAACTGTATTTCCCTCCATCCTGTTGTCCCACCCCAATTTATTGCATTCTATCTCTCCCTTTACCCATTCCTCCTTAAAAGTGTTTTGCATATGACTAATCTTCCTTCCCTTCTATCACCCCAACCCCTTTCTCCCATCCTTTTCCACTCCTACTTTCCTTTAAGGTAAGATAGATTTCTATACCCAATTCTTACTGCTATTCCCTCTTTGACCAATTTTGAAGAGAGTAAGGCTCACTCATTCCCCTTAATCCCAATTCTTCCACTCCATTGCAAAATTTTTCTTTCTTTTTTATGTTAAAATAATTTGAAACAATGTACACCCCTTTCTCATCCATTAAATCCGTCTTTTTAATATATAATCCTTTCAAATTCAATTTTAATATTCCTGTGAGTTTCATTTTGGGATTTATTTCAATTTCTATCTTGCTCTCTGCTTCTACAATATCAAGATAGTTTTCCTTGATTCCTTGGAAAAAATGATATCTAGGATCTTTTTTTTTTGGTACTGACTTTCAGGTAGTCCAATAATTTTAAAATAATCTCTCCTGGATCTGCTTTCCAGGTTCATTGTCTTTCCAACATTTACTTCTAGTTTTTCATTCTTTTTGTTTTGATTTTATCATTTCTTAATTTCTCACCTAGTTATCAGTTTTCCTTTGCTTCATTCTATAGATTAAGAGATTATTTTATTCAGTGAAATTGTGTATTTACTTTTTTGTTTGATCAATTTGGCTCTTTAAGGAATTTTTTCCTGGCTTTTTGGACTTCCTTGTCCATTTGATCCAGTCTGGTTTAAGACTGGTTATTTTCTTCAGTTTTTTTTTTTTTTTTTGGTATCTCCTTCACTGAAGCTGATGACTTGGTTTTCACAATTTTCTCACATCCCTTTCATTTCTATTTCAGTTTTTTCTTCTACCTCCCTCCCTCCTTTACTTGATTTTCAAAATCCTTTTTGAGCTCTTCCATAGCTTGAGCACAATTCTTACTTTTCATGGTGACTTTGGATGTAGGGGCCTTGCTTTTGTTATCTTCTTCTGAATGACCATATCTTCTTCCATGTGACCATAGTAATTGTTTATGGTCAAATTTTTTCCTTCTGTTGTTTGCTCATTTCCCCAACTTATGACTTAATTTTAATGCTTTGTTAAGATGGTACTCTTGCGTTGTCTCAAGATTTAGAGTGTTTTTGAAACTCTTTTCAGAGATTCTTCTGGGGACCTGCAAGTTTTTAAGATCTTATGAAAGGTTATGACTACTCCACTTGCCTCTGCTCTGGTGTTTGGATGACCAAAAGCACCCCTTTTTGCCCTGTAATTGTGAGGAGAGTCCTTGCTTTGCTGTAGCAGTACTGGGACTGTGACACAAGACTGCTATCCAGATCTGAGTATGAACAAAGCAACAGTCTTGCCTCAGTGATAGAAAAGTGACTCCTACAATCTCCTTCCACCTCCCTTACCATCTTGGGACTGAGAGCTCTGGAAACAGTTGCCACTATTGATTCCATGGCTCCCAAGTTCTGCCCCTGCTCTTTAGTGGTTGAGTCTGTTCTGTGAAGTCCTGTGCTGTGCTCCAATCTCACTCTAGTGCTCCAGAGTTTTCCTGTTGACTTTCCAAGTTGGCTTTGGCAATCCCTGGGCTGAGAAGTCTGAAAGCTACCACCTCTGCCACTGACCCAGTCCCTGGGCTTCCTGCTCCTGAATGTCTGGGACTGGTTTGCTTTGGTGCAGTTTTGTTGTTTTGTACTCTTCTCTCACCCTGGCGCAACAGACCCTTTCTGCTGATCTTCCAAGTTTTCTTGCGTTTCAAGGCTGTTTCACTCAGTCTTTTTTGTGAGTTCTACAATGCTAGAATTGATGAGTTATTATTTGAAAGTATTTCCAATGGATGGGAGAGAGTTGGGTGAGTCTTTGCCTTTACTTCACCATCTTGGCTCCTTTAACTGATTCTACTGAGGAGAACTGTGTAAAATGTCATTCTGAAAGGAACTAAGTTAACCAATTCTGAACAATTGAATTATTGGATTGTAGTTTTATTATTTTAGAAGAGTTGACAATCTATAATGATAAGAGGAATTCTGGTTAGCAGCTTCTTTCCCAGAATTTTTCTCCCCAGAGCAGAACTAGCTATGGTCTTGCTGACATATTAATAAGTTATATAAATCTTCTATCATTCTGCATTATTTTATGATTCTTTAAGATCACCCAACATATATTGATCACATCTTTAATCACATATCTTCACATATTCTAAAAAGATTTCTACATGTGGTATCTCTTCCAAGGAATTGCCACATATGGGTCAATAAAAAGTTGTCTATGTACACACATAGATTATATTTATATATGTATATTTATACACAAACATAACTGAAGACTATAACCTATAATTTCTTTGGTGTATTGAATTTATAGTGTAAAACACCTTGATCTGATATAGATTTATAGTCCATCTATATCATAAAATTGCCTGGAGACACTGAGAGGTTATGTTTTCTCCTCTGATAAACAGACCTAGTGTGTGTGCTAAATTAAGGACATCATAATTTGTATTCTTGACTCTCTGGTCTGCTATCATTCCATTATTCTTTAGTACCTCCTAGTAATTTAAATTATCATGCAAAATCTTTCTTTTTCAATCTATGCTAAAAGTTTTGTTCAACATATTATTCAAATTTACAAAAAGTCAATGCTAAAGATGCAAAAAAATCAATTTCTAATTATTGTATGTGCTTGTGACTGGTGATAGAAAATTAAAGCAATAAGTATTCTGCACTAGTGTTTGAATCTTTCAGAAATCTATGACAATATTTTAATTTTTTTGATTTTTGAAAACAAATCATTATCCATTAAATTCACATCTGAATATTTAGTTCATGTCTGTGCATATTAAATGAAGTAGAGAAGAAAGTAAATGATACAGATAATTTAAATAAAATCCAGACTCCCTATGTCCTGCTGCTAATAAATGTCATAATTGGGACTTAAAACACCATTGTCAAGACTTCAAGACCAGTGCTTTTTCTACTTTACCACGGTTCTTTTAAATCTATAGTTAATATATTACAACAAGGCATTACTCTAAACTTTGAGCATTCGAGATGCATTGTGGAATTAATACACTTGGTTCTTAGCCACAGAGTAAACCTTATGTCAGAGAGCAAATTTTGGAGATCAGCTGTTGCTCTACATAGCTTACTATTAGAAGCAGATTTAGCACCTTCAAAACAATTCTTTAAATTCCTCCTTCTTTCAGTTTCTTTTATATTTTTCTTTCCAAAATCTCTTAGAGAAATTAATGATAGAGATTCTTTACTTCTAAAACACATTGTGGGTCATTCATATTAAAGTAGGCAAGATATTTGCTTTCTTAAATGCTTTGAGTAATTGCTATATGCTTATAATAGTTATATCAAGAATGAACAGAGTACTTTGGTTTGTTAAATAATGTTTTATTGTATGTTAGTTAAAAATCAATGTAATTTTATTATAAAAAATAAAAATGCATTTAATAAATATAAAAAATGAAAATAAACCAACATAAATTAAATAACTTATGTCATTTTACTTAGATTTACTAGCATTTCTTGAATATGTAGCAGATTGCATCTATCCTTTCTTCAGTTTAAATTTTATTTTATTTTTCCAATTACAGTCTATGGTAGTTTTTGAATATTCATCCATTTGCAGATTTATTAGTTACATATTTTTCTGCCAACTTCCTTTCCCTTCTTCTTTCCTTGTCAACAAATCATTTGGTAAAAGTTGTATATGTACAATTGTGTTTAACACATTTGCATATTAATCATTTTGTGTAAGAGGAATTAGAACAAAGGGAAAAGAAAACACTGAGATAGGAAGGAAAAGTATAAGAGAAATTTTAATAGAGCGATCATAGTATGCATTCAGATTCTATGGTTTTTTTCTTTTCCTCTGGATGTGAATGCCATTGTCCATAGCAGGTCTCTCAGGTTTGTTCTTGATCTCTGAACTGCTGAGATGAGCTGCAACCATCATAGTTGATTGTCTCACAATATTGCTGTTTATGTGTACAACGTTCTCTTGGTTCTGCTCCCTTTACTCAGTTTCAGTTCATGGAATTCTTTCTATTCTTCTCTAAAATCTGAACACTCATGATTTCTTATAGAACAAGAGTACTCCCTAACATTTTCTGCTATAACTTGTTCAGCCATTCCCCAATTGATTCCTTCAATTTAGTTTTCAAAAACAAATCATTATCACATTAAATTCACATCTGAATATATAATGTCTATGCATATTACATGAAGCAAAGAAGATAGAGAGAGAGAGAGAGAGAGAGAGAGAGAGAGAGAGAGAGAGAGAGAGAGAGAGAAACTGTTTCTTTGTGTCTTGGGTTTTTCCACACTAAGATATGTAAGCAAAGATTCTGCAAAGCAACTGTTTTCTATCTGAATAGAGGTCATAGGGACATAAAAACTGTGATAAGAGCTGGGACCACTGAGAAACATCAGCATTAAAGGAACAACTACTGGAGTTACCTAGTAACACATGACATGAAGGTTTCTTAATTTAGAATACAGTTTTGTAAGTCAATTTTAAATTGGGGATGTGCTCCTGATCTGTGACAGAATATGGTGGCAATAAATTTCTGTTTTCATTGTCATTTTACTATGTCCAGATCTTTTTTGGTCACTATATGGAAGTCAAATAATGCTGCAAGTATTCATGAATACTTCTTGTAGTTACCATAAAGTCTAGTAAGAGTAAATGTTGCAGTATCTTGTATTCTCTACAAATCTCAGTAAATTATATTAATATAAAGATGTATTCAGCTATGGAAAATAGTTTGCAAAAATCATTTCTTCATGTCATATTTTTTACCTTCATAAAGAAGAAATCAATTGTTTTCTCATATTGCCATTAAGGATACTCTTAATGTTTGCCCAGAGAATTTGTGCAGAGATTTTCTTGAGATGAGAAAGAGGGAAAGAAACTATATGGATCAGCAGTTGTTGATGTTTACTCGGTGCCTTTTTTCTTTCTTTCTTTCTTTGTTTTCATAACAGGGCTTACAGTGATTTTTTCCATCCCTTCTGCATCTCTCTCCTCTTTGAAACACCTTGAAAATCAATCCCTCCTGTAACTTTTAAAAATTCTGCCTCTTGTTTGTGCTTCTCCTGTAAGAATTTGGTGAGGTTTAATTACCCTTCCCACTTCTTCTTATTAACTACCATTATACTTCCACATTTAGTTCTTTGAGTATTGAGCTCTTGGTGAATTCACATACTACGTCATTTTTGATCAAAAATTCCTATTTATTGGTATAAGTGGTACAATTGAATTCAATGGTCCTAAAAAGGATGATATCAAAAGATTTGGCAGAGAAGAGAGATATTGGAAAGCAAAGAAAATTTAACCAGAAGTAGAAAATTGAAGCTGCAATTAGGAATTTTACTCTGGATTAAAAGCTAATCTTATGCTTTTTGTGTTGTTGTGAAGGTCCTTCCTTAGAGTAAAAATACCATTCCTATCATCATTTATCTATGACTCATCCCCCCCAAAAGATTTGCATTGTAGCTCTCAACTCTAAAAATTATTATTATATAATATTGGTCAAATACAATCCCTAAATAGTATTTTCTTTTCACACAGCATTATGGCAGTGCAAAGATTCATGGAGACATCTGTTCCTCATGCATATTCTCAAGCTGAAAATCACAATATTCTATTTTGACATTACAATGGTTGCTGTGGAGATTATGATGTTGTCAAAAACAGAAATTTCTGATTTGGGGAGGGAAATAAACAGCAGGTGATGATGAACTCTCAATAATAAAGATTCTCTTTCAATAGAATGAGAATGTCACTACTTCATTGTTATCATGAGTCAAATTCTAATGTTTGTCTGCCAAGTGAAATCTTCCTTTCCTTTGTTTACTCTCCTTAGGTTAATTAGTTTCATAAAGAGAATTTGCAATAGAGTTTCTCCCAAGGCTCCAGGGGCCAGACCCAGCTGTGTGAAGAATCTAATCCCAAAAAATGAATAGATCTTTTGGATGCTGTGTTATCTCTTTTAATCAATCAGGGAACATCTATTATTTTTATTCTATTGTGTTTGTAAAATATTTATTAAGTGCTTAATTTATGCATGGCCTGCTATGAGAAGTTTTTTTTTTAAATTTTGGTACTTATGCTTTTAATTTTGTAGAAGTGTAGCCATGATTCTTTAGTAATATTATTACATGCTCTAAGGAGAAACCTTGACTGTGATAGGTTCCAATGACAAAATTTCATGGGTAGTGCCCTCATTGTATAGATGAAAAATGTAAGGAATGGAAAAAAAATGGAACTGACTGTAGTGTGATTTCCTACGTCATATATTGAGAGTTGTAAGGGGCTTTAGAGGCCCAACCACTTCATTTTATGAATAAAGATGCTGAAGTCCACAGAGGTTGAGTGACTTTCCTATCGTCACACAAGGAATAAATGACTGACATCGATTCATTCTCAGGTTTTTTGATTTCAAAAACACCATTCTTTCCTTCTACAGTATTTCAAGGCCTTTTCCAATTTTTTCTTCCCATTCCTGTCTCCTCAACATATGATCACACTCCTTTCTGCCTTCACTTTTTCTTCTTCATTTTCAAATGATCTTTTGACTTCCAAAGTATACTCTCTTGGATATAGGTAGAATGCATTCATTTAAAAATATTTATTTTAATTGATGGAACAAAAGAAGCCTTTCCATAACATGATAAAAAAGATGATTATTCATGAAACTGCATATCTATTATATATAACTTGCTATTATATATAAAAATGTAATAGTTATCAAGCAAATTTCTTTTTTCTTTCTCCCCTCCTACCCTAGATATGACTCTCATTAGACACAAATATATGTATATATACATACGTATATAAATATATATGTATACACACACACACACACATATATATATATACACACATATAT
The DNA here is from genome assembly GCF_037893015.1 of Macrotis lagotis. NCBI lineage: Eukaryota > Metazoa > Chordata > Mammalia > Peramelemorphia > Peramelidae > Macrotis > Macrotis lagotis. Next base: position 458,506,342 of record NC_133666.1, on the reverse strand, counting down.
ATATATATATGCATATTATTTAAAATCATTCCATGCCTATTTCTGTTTATTCTTTCTCTGGATGCAGATAGCATCTTCTTTCATATGCCATTTATACTTTGGGTATTTACAATAGTCAAAATTATTCTTAAAACAATGTTGCTGATATTGTACTGTTTCTTGGTTCTACTCCTTTTGTTCTTTATTATTTCAGGCAATTCAATATTCATATTTTTCTAATATCATTGAGCTCATTGCTTCTTATAGAATAGTAGTATTCATAACAATCATGTACCACAACCTGTTTAGCCATTCTCTAATAGATAGGCATCCTTGCAATTGTGGTTCTTTGCCACCACAAAGACCACTACTATAAATATTTTAGAACATATAGGTTCTTTTCATTTTTTTTACTAATCATCTTTGCAAGCATAACTATTAGTGGCAGTATTGCTGGGTCAAAGGTATAAGATAGTTTAATAATTTTAGAGCACAAATCCAGATTACTCTGCAAAATAGTTGAATCAGTTCATAATTTCACAAACAATAATTAGTGTAGTAATTTTATCACATTTTCTCCATCATTTATGAATTCAACAAACATTTATTAGGGACTATTACATGCTGTGCAGTGCCCTAGGTTCAGTAGGAGAGAAAATAGAGAAAACAAAACTAGGTCCACTCAGGGCTGTCACAAACTTTTTACATAGTTTAATGGAGAAATGAGTCTATTCTCTTTTCACACTTTGTATTTTTAGTCTGGAAGAGTGTGTGACTTAAATGAAAATAAAAACAAGTAGGAAAGTAAAGACCTTATGAAAGGACAGGCAGATAAAGTTCCATTCTTCCTCACTCCAATCCATTGTAGACCTGATCATGTAACCCCTCTCCCCTCCTCAGGCCCTTCAAAGACGTCTAGGAGCTCCCTGCTACCTCATGCACCCAATAGAAACTCCTCTGGGTGGCATTTAAAGCCTTCATAACCTGACCCTGGCATATGGTAGGATGTTGACTTGTTTGTTGGTCCATTCTTTTATGCCTTACTCTTATCCATGACACCACTCAATGTCATCATGATCCAATTAGAGTGGTTTACTCTTTAATAAGCATGACATTCAATCTACTATCTGTATAGGCCTTTGCATTGGCTGATCCTCATTTCTCTACCTACTCTCCTTTGAATATTAGTTTCTTTGGTTTCATTCAAATTTCAGATAAAGTTCCACTTTCTTCAAAAGTCTTTTCTGGTTCCCCTAGTTGTTAATGCCCTCCCCTTTCAGTTTACCATCATATTGTCTGGTTATAGCTTGACTATATTTACATATTCTAATTTCTTAGATGCCATTAGGTTTTTTTATCTTTCATCTTTCTTTAGAACTTATTAAATGTTTGACAGACTGACTTTTAAGGTAGGCTCTTCTGAGGACAAAAAAACCTAGTAGCCAAAAACATTCAAATCCAACAACTTACTCATCAGCATTTAAAGGAATCTGTCCCTTTTTGCAAAAACTGTAAAACTTTTTTCCTTTTGAGAGAAGGATTTTTATACCCTAGGTCAGACAAACAAGTTCCATGCTATGAAAGGAAATTGAAAAAAACCCAGTCTGTACATATTCTTTATTCCAAAAGAAATCCTCCTCATCTACTTTAATCCACTGTCAACCATGGACTTTTAACAGCATTACTAAGTTATGGTTTCTTCTAATCACATGTAACCTGAGTTCCAAGGTATCTTGGGGTACTTTGTATGTTGCTGCATATGCAGAGACTTGACTCTAGATTGTTGAGAACATATTGAGAGTGACAACAGTATACCTGGTTAAGGGACTTACTGTGTTGGTTCCAGAGAGCTGCAAATTAGACAGGTAGATATAAGACATTCCAGAAGAGAAAGAGAAAAACTTTGGAATGGCAAACATGCATAGGAAATTGAGTCCAAAATGATACAGGATTTACTCAAAATTTTTGAAACCATTATAATGAATATTCTCTCCTCAGAATCAGAATCAGAATCTTCTCCTGATGCTGTTTTTTTATCTGCTGCTTTGAGTTAGATTTTATCTTGATCCCAATTGAATTGTCCTTTTACTTTTGTGTATCCTTTTTGTAATCTAATTCTATTAGAATTCTTCTCCAATTTCTATTTGCTTTTGGCTTGGATAGATCAATTTATTTGGTATTTGCTCTTGTATTTTTTTGTAACCTGTATTTGGTGGAAAGGAAGTAAACTGGTGAATATAAGTTAAGGGTCATTCTTCCCTTTAAGGGTAGTCAAAACTTAAGAGCTTTTCTTCCAAAACACAGATTCATTCCCATAACTCAGAGACATTTGAAGAATAAAAGATACTATATATATTTAAATATATATGTTTCTATGATATCTCTAAGTAACTATATATGTATCTATTATCCATCCATTTATCCACCCATCATCTATCTATCTATTTATCTATAACTCAAACTTGATATGTCTCATTGTCTGGAGGATAGATTGCTCAGTCTCAGGTAACTGAATCCTTGCCTGAACCTCTTTCCCAAATTAGTATGCTGATGGCACTTTCTCAATCCTTTGATTTCTTCTCTGCAAGGGAAGGTCAGATCTAAGGTCTAATCTGAACATGCCACTCTTGAACCACATCAATATATATTTTTATTTTGCACAGAAAAGGGCCAGGTGGAGGAGGTGGGGGAAAGAGAGGCAAGGGATTTTTTTTATTCAGTTGATTACAAACTCTCAGGATGGCACTTCACTTCACCCTTTCTTCAGTCCACAGTCATTTAGTAAATGGCTACAATATGCTTGACATTACATTAGGTTCTGGATACAGGTTACTCTAAACTTGAAGAACTGTTGTCATCACAGTTGCTGGGATACCATAGCACTACATTTTTCACTCTGGCATGCCTCTGTACTGGACCTTGAAGTATTTTTGGATCAGGTTCATTGCTGGAGAAGGAAGCCTGCCTCTACTGAGAGGGGATAGGTTTATTTTTCTCAGAGTTATTATCTTTAAATATACAACCTAGTTCCCTGAGGGAAAAACTATTTATAACTTAGGTAGCATAATGGATTGAACTCTAGGTCTGTAGTCAGGAAGACAAGTTCAAATCTAACTTCAGGCACACTGTGTGACCTTGAACAAGTCACTTAACCCTTTTTGCTTCAGCTTCTTCTTGTGTAAGATGAATTGGAGAAGGGAATGTCAAAGCACTCAAGTATCTCTGTCAAGAGAAACCCAAATTATTCACAAAGAATCAGACATGAATGAAATGACTGAATAACAACTATAGCTTAGATTAAGGCTTATATTCAGAGTTCCCCCTCAAAAAAGGAAAGTAAAAAGGTAGTGTGCAATATGAATCAGGTAATTTATTTCTATACACAAATGACAGATGTAAAACAATCATTATGCATTAGCAGAAAGACAGGATTTTGTAATTTAGTAAAAGTATTTTTATAATCTGCTTGAAGACTTGATACTTTAACCTTATCAAAATATAAAACAGGGAGAAGCTTGTTAATTAGACATTAACTATGTTCTGTTCACAGAATTCACATTTCATGTCTGTTAGTAAAAGGCCAGGTTTGGCCCAATTATTATTCTTGTTTAGTAGCTATTTTCCACTAATTTATAATTTTCAGGAGACTAGATAGAACAATGCATAGAGAGCTGAGCCTGGACTCAGGAAGACCTGAGATCAAATTTGGACTCAGATATTTACTATCTAGGTGACTCTGGGAAAGTCATTTAACTTCTGCCTCAGTTTTCTCAAATATAAAATAGGGTTAATAATAGCACCTCATTCTCTGGGTTCCTGTTGGGAAGAAATGAGATATATGTAAAGCTCTTAGTACATAGTATACACTTAATAAGTATCTGACATAGCAGTCACTTAATAAATCTCCCTCCTCTCCTCCCTTTCTCCCTCCTTCCTTCCCTCCCTCCCTTCCTCCCTCCCTCCTTTAGAGACATTGGGAGCAGGGGTAGGGGAGAGAATAGGCTAGAGCTACCCATTCTGTCTCTTTGATCTACATAACTAAATCCCTGTCTACATATGTGGGGCAGTCACTCACAATATGTGGGGTTTGCCAATACCCTGGGAAAATCACTTAACTTCTCTAAGCCTCAGTTTCCTTGTCTGTAAAATGGGACTTATGATAACTTTTTCAGTAAGGCACTTAAAGGTTATGGTAAGAATTTGAAATACATCTAGTTTTCCTCATTTCTGTATGTTATTTCCAACTCTTTGTCCACCTTGTAGTCAAGTTTAGACTCCTACAGTTTGGGACTTTCTTCCATACATACCTATTGAGTAAGAGCTTTAAGGTGCAAAACTGTAGCCACATTTTGTGATCTGCTTATCCACTGATCCTGTGCAAGTCCATCCTTAAGGTGAGAGAAGAGGTAAATGACTGAAAGAATGCTCATTTTAGAGTCCAGTAACCTGACTTTGGACTCTAGTCCTGTCACTTTCTGAGGTGAGTGAACTCAAGCAAGTTAATTAACCTATCTAGTTCTTGTTTATTAGTGGTGTGTTTGCTTTTATGTAAATTGAAGAGGTTGGAACAGGTCATTAAGGTTCCTTCTAGTTCTAGATTTATGATCATACAATATGGAAAAAAAACTACTTTATGCAAATGTATGCATAACTGATTTTTTAAAAGAAAATATATTTTATATCAAAAGATGTAACTTTGGTATAAACTTATTTATTTTTACATATTATTTCTCTAAAGCAATGGATCTGTATCTTAATAATATATTTTCTTTAAATATATGTGAAAGGTTTGTATATGTGTGTCTGTGTCTTTATGTGTTTGTATGTGTGTGTGTTTCTGTGTATGTTGGGATTCATTTTGTATTCTTTGTCCACTGTCCTTATCATGAGATCAAATAGAGTTACTCTCCAAGAAAAATTGAAGTGCATTCTCTTTTGGAGTTAGAGGCAGTTGGGTAGCATAGTCTTGGTTCTGGAGGCAGGAGGATATGGACTTAAATATTTCCTCAGTCACTTATTAAATATATGATATATATATTTATATATAATATAATATATAAAATTACTTTATATGCATTATATACATATACATAAATTTATATACATAGAAATTACTTAATCGTCCTGAGTCTCAGTTTCTCATCTGTAAATGGGGATTATACCAGCATCTCTAGAGAAAGAAATGGAAAACCACTCTGGTGTATTTGCCCAAAAAACTCCAAATGGGGGTCATGAAGAATTAGATGCAACTCCATGACTAAATAACAGCACCATCACCTCATGGAGTCATAGTTAATATTAAATGAGATAATAAAACTAAAATGCTCTAAAAATTTTAGTGCTGTACAAATGCTCAAAGTTGGCTATTATGTCAGCTTTTTCCAATTTCTCCACTCCCCCAACTCTCAGGAATTCTTAATAACATCGAACAGATCTGTGACCTTGGCTCTGCTGCATTGTTCAAGACTGAAATGGGAAGGCAATATCTAGATTGCTTTCTCTCTTTTAGTTGGGAAGCCAAAACATGTATAAACTACATAAAAGATGATCTAGCAAATAATTACATGTTAGCCAATGAATATCTTTAGAGACTGAATTTTATTTAACATTTAATTAATTTAAGTAAAGATCTAAAAGGGTGTGTGTATGTATGCGTGTATGTGTGTGGAGGGGGGATTTGCAAAGATTTCATTCTTCCTAGTTTTGGAAAAAAATTGCCCACTGATAAAACTTATAGACAGAAATATAACTTGACTTTTTCATGAATTATAAATCTTACTTTATGGGTGAATTATGATTATAAATTCACATTGACTTCAAGATTGCATCAGTGATTCAAGCATCTTATGATGTACTGAAAATTAGATTAAAGTAATTATCATCGATGTGCCATTTTAAGCTGTAAGAAAAATGACTGCACTGTCATTTTGATAAATACTGCTCTTGCTAGAGACCATGCATATTTTAATTTTATCCTTATGAGTTGCAAACTCACATTCGTTTGGAAGTTGTCTTGGACAATACAGCTGGCATCTTATTTGCCAAGGAAAATAATTATCATCTCTTTAATAAAATGCTGATGGCTACTGCTTAGGAATTTCTTCTTCTAAGTAAGAGATCTTAACTTTAGTACAAGGTTGTAATTGATAATCAACACCTAATACTCTTATTGGAGAGAGAATCATATGGAAAATGTTAAGAAGATTTAAGTTAAAGGTATATTGGAGGCAACTTGTTATACACAACAAATAATACTTCTACCAGTAAGCTCTTGGAAATGTCTTAAGGACTTTTCTTCACTCAATTTCATATTTAAAAACTGATTGACTTACTGAATTGTGGTACATAATTAGCTTATAGTGCCACATACTATTGTTTACAGTGGTCTTTGAGATTGTATCTTTCTTTGGCCTTTCCTTGTCCTTTTTCTTTGTCCTTAAGCAGGTATACTAACTACTCCAGCACTTGAAATTTTTATTTTTTATTTTTAAAGTCTTCTGGAGCAAGAGAAGCTAGTTTAGCACATTAAGCCATGGCAGTGCTGAGAAAAAGTATCCTGCATTTGATCAAAGGACAAATGATGGATCCTAATAAAACTTGCTGGTTCCCTTTCTGTATGTCTAACAATTCATTAAATAATCAGATAGGTTTGATAAGGCATAAATAAAGATTTCAAACCAACTTAGAAAAGAATTTTACTTCTTTGTGTAGTGGACTTGAAGTTAACAATTTATTCTATATTTGCTTTCTGAGAAGGAGGAAACATGAGTGTATTGGATTCATTGGTATAGAGGGCCCTGTATCTCTCTTTTCTCTCTTCTTTCTTGAAGAAGTTTTTCAGAAGATGTTTTCTGGTCACTATATATATGTATATATATATATATATATATATATACATATATATGTATATGTACATGTAGATATAGATATGGATATATATATATGATATAGATAAAGATATAGGTAGAGGTATAGATATAGGGATAGAGATAGAAAAAGATATATTACATATATATATATATATGTTTACCCTTTAGAGTTGTCCTTCAGGAGCATGCCAAATCCATGGGGAAGGCAGGGTAAAGGAGATATATTAGCAATATTTTCTCAGTCAGGTTAGGATCACTGGTAGACCCCAGCTGACCTGCAGAACTCCTTTGTATCATTTATCTTTGAGAATTGCATAGCTCCTTACAACAACAACTGATGGATAAAAGAAAATTCCCTAGCTTCCCATCAGCTAGCATAATTGAAATGATGTCAAAAAAATTCTGTACAGGTGATCATATCATAAGGACTTTCTAAGGGATTTTCCCCTACTAATGGAAAGGTGAACTCCCTAATTTAACATTTTTTAACCTTCAATGAAAAGTATTTTTGTTAAAACACTGGGGTGCTTCCATGATTCAAAGCCAGACCATTCTTGGGTGACACTGAGTTACTAAACTGCTAGATTGGTGGGATTTAGAAGCTATAATTCATTTGCTAAAGTTTGCTATGATATTCTTATGGGAAAGATGGAGAGATATTGGCTAGATTATAGGACAATTAACTGGATTTGGAACTCCAAAAGGCCATATGCAAAAATAGTCATTAAAAGTTCAATGTCATTTTGGCAGAAAATCTTCATTGGATGGCCTCCTGAGATCTGTGCTTGATTATGAGTTGTTAAGCAGTTTTTTATCAGTGATTTGGAAAAATCTCTAGGTGGAATATTAATTAAATTACCAGATAAAGCAAAGTGGAAAGGAATAGTTAACAAAAATGGATGAATGGGGGGGGGGGAGGTAAGGGACCTTCCATTGATGGAATAATCACCAAGGGGAAATTCTATTCTAGCATATGATTTTTACTCTTAAAGAATTTGCTTTATTGAGAATGATAAGGATCTTGAAGGTGTGAGAGATTGGTCTATGACCAGTTCTTGATGTTAATGATATTGAAGTAGAGGAAATTTGGATAGCATAATCTAACATGCCCCTACATGAGATATGTATGCGAGAGGCAGTATGAGATAGTAGAAAATGCATCTTGGTGCACTGAAAAACTGAGTTCATGTGACACCTTGAACAAATACTAACCATATAGTAAACCACATAATCATTCAGTGCTCCAGGTTAGATTGGTAGAGAACTTCATCACTTAGGAGTTACCTATGTCTATAGTCTTATTCCCTATTCAAAAATGAAAGCAAAAGCAGTCAATAGAAGATATAAAGGTGTATCTTGATCATGTAAAACTAGTTTAAGGTACACTGATGCTAAGAAGGAACTGAGACTGGTAGTGAAAAGAAAGAACCACAAAAGTTTTGTTTTTAAGCTATGGGATTATGGAAAGGAATCAATGACTATTAAAAACTGCCAAGTAAGATGTGAGGGAACAATTGTAATTGCTAATAGAAAGAAGACAGAACTTCTCAATTCTTATATGTGTTCTGTTTTCTCTACCAATGAGAATGACCTTTGGACTTGAAATAACAGAACAAAAGTGACTAATAGGGAGCCTATATACCATATAATCAAGGAAATAATGAGAGCACCTAACTATTCTTGATTAATTCAGTTCACCAGACACAAATTAATTATACTCATTGATGTTGAAAGCACTGGTGGATATATTTGCTGAACTACTGTCAATGATGGTTTAAAGATCATAGAGAATAGAAGTCCTATGCTATAAGACTGGAAAAAAGGTAAGCATACCAATTTTCCCTTCAAACATTTAAAATATATCACAGAGTAAGAAGAATAGACTTCTTTTGTTTTTTTCTCAGAGAACAGAGCAATGGAGTAGAAGTTGTAAAAAAGAGAAAATTTAGGTATGATGCTAGGAAAAGCTTGGAAACAATTAGAGCTATCAAAAAGTGGAATAGTTTGTATCATGAGACTTTAGGTTAACTTTCTCTGGATGTTTTCAAACAAAGTCTAAATGACTACTTATTGGATATGTTCTGATTCTACCAACCCCAACCTTAGGTATGAGTTGGAGTAGTTGACTGCTAAATTTACTCACATTAAAAATAACAATAATAAATTTTGATTCTGTGATCTTGGGAATCTAAAATGCTGAAAGAAATCAAATTAGATGAAATTGAATAGAATAGAATTTAAAATATTATGTATGAGCGAGGCAACACAGTGTTATAGATATCTCTGGTACATACTATCAGAATAACTGTAAAGGTTGTGACCTTTCTGGACCTTCTCTAAGTCTAAAGATTGTAGAAAAGTTGCTGATCTATATTGGTAGCAGGAGCTTTCTAACCTGAATTCCCCAGGATGGATTAAAACAAAAGGTCTATACCAAATAAACAGGAATCCAAGCAAAAATACTTGATTTTAAAATTTTAATTTTAGTTTAATTAAATTTTAAATTTTAAAAATCAAGTAATACTGTAAAGCAAAATGAAATTGGGAGAGGGAAAGGGAAAATTCCCTAGGGGTGATGATGAAGAGGATGTCCTTAGAAATGGAGATCAGTAGGCTAGAATTAGGATGAAGGGAAGAAGCCTAGTAGTTCTGAGCAGGAGAAACACAGCAGACTTCATCTGTCACTCCTAAACTCCAGTATTATAAAGAGATTTTGAGTTAGGCAGAGGAGAGAAATTCAGAATATTTTAAAGCTGGGACAAGGTCTATGGGGGTAATGAAGGCCACAGAGCTACTCTGGTGCCACTCAGGCAGCAGGTCCCTACTTGTATCAAGCCATGCTGAGGTATCAACATAGCCAACAATATAAACAGGACATCCAGTGTTGAGGTGGGAGTGCTTTAGAGATCATCTCCATTCAGGGACCAACAGAGAAGACACAGAGAGACCTAGGGGTATCTTTAGATCCTGCTATGGGTGAATCTGGCGCATAGGGCAAGGAGGGTAATCTTTGTTTTCTTTGTACCCTCCTGATCAGACTGTGTCTACTCCAACAAGGTCCTGCCTAGCCTTCTTGGCAGAGTGAGGGGACTCAGAATATTTAATCTTTTGTAAAATTATGAGCATCTTCTCATTCCCAAAGTTCCTCCAGACAAAAATATTGTAAAGAAAGAGATGAAAATGGACAATAAAAAGTCATTTACAGTTGTAGGATTTATATTCTTCCAAACTTACTGTGTTTTTCTTTTTCAGGCCAAAGACAAAGATTATTATTGTATTGCTTTGAGTTGCTCTGCGGAATGCAAAGAAGGCATTGTCATGAATGGAAAAATGCTTCCAAGGAAACATAAGTTGGGTCAAGAGCACATTCTCAAGGATGTTGAGACTCAAGCTGAGGAAGCAGAACTGGTGATAGTCAAGGCCAGATGAAAGGCATCTCATATAGGGTTTCCAGTAGATGAAAGCCATCATGAAGTGCAGTTCAATGTAGAAACTCTAGATGGCAGTTTTTTTTACTTTGCAAATATATAATAATTTAATGAATTCTAATAATTATTTTAGTGAATTTTAATAATTGAAAAATAATAACTGTAATCAGAAATTAGTCTTTTGATAGCATTTTGAACTTTACAAAATATTTTTGTTAATTGATATTTTATTTTATTTTTATAATTACATGTTATGAAAGATTTTCAAGATTCATCCTCATGCTTACAGATATTTTTAAGTTACATGATTTCCTTCCCTCTTCCCTTCCTGTACCCTCCCCTCAGTGGCAAATAGTCAGATGAATATTGAATATACACATTTGTGTTTAATAGGTTTATAGATTAGTCATTTTCAGTATGAGGAATTAGGATTAAAGAGAAAAAGAAATATATGAGATAGGAAATAAATACATAAGAGAAAAAATTTAAAAATGAATGTATTCATTCAGATTCTGTAGCTTTGTTTTGTTCTGTTCTGTTTTACTTCTGGCTTTGGATAGCATTGTCCAAAACAGGTCTCCTCTGGTTGTCCTATATGTCTGAACTGCTGAGAGGAGCTGCATTCATCAAGATTGATTACTTCACAGTGTTGTGGTTAATGAATACAATGTTCTTTTGGTTCTGCTCCCTTCACTCAGCATAAGTTCTTGAAATTCATTCCAAGCTTCTCTAGAGTCTGACCATTCATGATTTCTTATAGAACAATAGTATTCCATAACATTCATATACCATAACTTGTACAGTATTCCCCAAATGATGGGTATTCTTTTAATTTCCAGTTCTTTTCCAGTACAAAAAGAGCTGCTGAATATTTTAGAACATGTGGGACCTTTCCCAATTTTTATGACTTCTTCTGGACATCAGCCTCGTATTGGAATTTCTAAGTCAAATGGTATGATCAGTTTTATTGTTTTTTGGGCATAGTTTCATATTGCTATCTAGAATGGTTGGGTCAGTTCACAACTCCACCAACAATGTATTAATGTCCCATTCCTCCCACAACCTCTCCAACATTGATTATTTTCCATTTTTCTCATCTTAGCCATTCTGATAGGTGTGAGGTAGAATCTCATAGTTGTTTTAATTTATATTTCTCTATTCAGTAATGATTTGGAATATTGTTTCATATGATTATATATAGCTTTAATTTCCTTAATTTCTTCATTTGAAAATTGTCTGTTCATATCCTCTAACCATTTATCAATTGGTGAATGACTTGCAATCTTCTAAATTTGATGCAATTCTTTGTATATTTTTCAGAACCTCTTGCTGTGAAAATTGTTTCTAAGTTTCTGTTTTTCCTTCTAATTTTTGCAGCATTAGTTTTATTAGTGAAAAATATTTTTATAGCTCAAATCATCCATTTTGTGATTTATAATGTACTATATTTTTGTTTGGTCATAAATTTCTATCCTTTCCATAGATCTAACAGTATGTCTATTAATTAGTCTATGGTCTCTCACTTTATGTCTAAATCCTATGCTCATTTTGACCTTATTTTGGTAAAGAGTGTGAGATGTGGGTTAATTCCTAGTTTTAGCCATACTATTTTCCAGTTTCCCAACAATTTTTGTCAAATGGTGAATTCTTATCCTAGAAGCTAATGTCTTTGATTTTGTCAAACAGTAGATTCCTGGAGTCTTTTGAATCTATTCTAAAACACTTATCCATTACTCTATTTCTTAACCAGTACCAGACAGTTCTTATGACTGTAGCTTTATAGTATAGTTTTAGATCTAATAGAGCTAGGAAACTTTCCTTTACATTTTTCTTTTATAAGTTTCCTTGATATTCTTGATTGCTCCAGATGAATTTTGGTACTATTTTTTCTAGCTTGGTAAAATAATTATTTGATAATTTGATTTGTATGGAATTAAGAAGTAATTGACATTTTTCCAATTGTTTAGATCTGACTTTATTTGTATGAGAAGTGCTTTGTAATTTTCTCCATACAGTTTCTGGGTTTACCTTGGGAGGTAGATATAGTGCTATCTACAGTTGCTTTAAATGAAATTTCTCTTTCTATCTTTTGCTCTTGGCCTCTGTTGTTCATATATAAAAATGGTGATGATTTATGTTGGTTTATTTTAGATCCTGATACTTTGCTGAATTTGTTATTGTTTCAAGGAGTTTTTTAGATGGATTTTCTCAACTTATCTAAGTATACCATCTTATCACCTACAAAGAGTGAAAATTTTGCTTCCTCATTGCTGATTCTGATTTCTCCAATTTCTTTTTCTTCTCATTGATAAAGTTAACATTTCTAATACTATATTGAATAGTAATGGTGATAATGGGCATCCCTATTTCACCACTGATCTTATTGGAAATGCTCCTGCTTTATCTCTATTGCATAAAATATTTGTTGATGGTTTCAGATAGTTACTGCTTTTTATTTTAAGGAAAACTCCACTTTCTCTATACTTTTTATATTTTTAGGCTTTTTTTGCAAGGCAAATGGGGATAAGTGGATTGCCCAAGGCCACACAGCTAGGTAATTATAAAATATACTTTCTAGTTTTTAACAGGAATGGATCCTGCATTTTATCAAAGCTTTTTAAACATCTATTGAGATGTTTATGATTTCTGTTAGTTTTCCTCTTGATGTGTTCAATTATGTTGAGTGTTTTCCTAATATTGAACCATTCCTGCCTACCTGGTATAAATCCTACCTGATCATGACATATTATCCTAGTAATAACTTGCTGTGTCTCTTTACTAAAGTTTTATTCAAGATTTTTAACATCAATGTTCACTTGGGTCTATAAATTTCTTTGTCTGTTTTAGTTCTTCCTGGTTTAGGTTATCAGCACCATAGTGGTATCATAAAAGGAATTTGGCAGAACTTCTCCTATTTTTATAGAATAGGAATTAATTGTTCATTATATTCTTGGTAGAATTCATTTGTAAATCCATCTGGACCTGGAGACTTTTTCATAGGGAATTAATTGATGATTAATTTCTTTTTCTAAAATGGAGTTTTTTAAAGTATTTTATTTCCTCTTCCACTAATCTGGGCAGTTTGTAAATATTCATCCATTTCACTCAGGTTATCAAATTTATTGGCATACAGTTTGGAAAAATAGCTCTGAATTATCTTCTTAATTTCTTACCCATTGGTGGTTAGTTCATCCTTTTCATTTTTGAAACTGGTAATTTGGTTATCTTCTTTCTTTTTTTTTTATCAGATTAACCAATTTTATCTATTTTATTTTTTAATATAACTTATTCTTGGTTTTATTTATAAGATCAATGGAGTTCTTGCTTTCAATTTTATTAATCTCTCCCTTGATTTTCAGAATTTATAATTTGGTATTTAATTTAGGATTTTTATTTGTTATTTTTCTAGCTTTTTAGTTGCATACCCAGTTCATTGATCTCCTCTTTCTTCATTTTTTCATATAAGAAATTAGATATAAAATTTCTCCTAAAAACTTCCTTGGCTGCATTCTATAAATTTTGGTAAGATGTCTCATTGTAACATTTTCATGGATATAATTATTGATTATTTTTATGATTTGCTGTTTGATCCACTCATTATTTAAAATTAAGTTGTTGGATTTCCAGTTAAGCTTTGACTTATCTTTTAATGACCTTTTATTATATGTAATTTTTTTGCATCATGATCTGAAAAGTATGCCTTTATTATTTTGCCTTTGTGCATTTGATTATAAGGTTTTTATGCCCAAGTACAAGGTCAATTTTGATATATGTGCTGTGTACTGCTGAGGAAAAGGTATATTCTGTTCTATCTTTGTTAAGTTTTCTCCTGAGATTTATCATATCTGAGTTTTCTAAGATTTTATTCACATTCTTAACTATTTTGTGGTTAGATTTATCTAGTTCTGAGAGAGGGAGGTTGAGGTCCCCCATTATTAAAGTTTTGCTATAACACCATATCATTCACTCAGGTTTCCTCCAGAAATCTGTATGCTATTCCATTAGGTGCATACATATTTAATAATGATATAGCTTCATTGTCTATGGTACATTTTAAGAACATGTAGTTTCCTTCCTTATCCTTTTTAATGAAATGATTTTTGTTTTTTGCTTTATCTGAGATTAAGACCACCATTCCTGATTTTTTTTTACTTCAACTGAAGCATAGGATATTTTGCTCCATCCTTTTACCTTTACCCTGTGTATATCTCTCTGCTTCAAATGTGCTTCTTGTAAAGAACATATTGCAAGATTTTGGTTTTTAATCCATTCTGCTATCTGTTTCCATTTTATGAGAGACTTCATTCTCACTTACATTTATAGTTAAGATTACTAATTCTGTTTTCCCCTCCAAGTTATCTTTCCCCATTTATATTTTTCTTTTTCCTTTCCTCTTTCTTATTCCTTCTCACCAAGGTTTTATTCCTTTCCCTTTTTAACTTTTCTTTTTCTTTTAACTTTAAGTTTATTTTCACTTACACTTTCACCTTCCCTTTTATTAGTCCCTTCTTACCTTTTCTTTCCCTTCATCCACCCCAACTTCCTTGTAGAAGTAGGACAAATTTTTAAACCTAAGTGGAAATGTAACTTATTCTCTCTCTGGGTCAGGTCTATTGAATAAAATTTATTCAATATCCACTCCCTCCCTTCTTTCCCTCTGCTATAATAATTCTTTGTGCCTCCATCTCACGTTATTTATCAATAGAAGTATATCAAAGTGCCATCAATCAAAGGTTGGTTAATTGATTGCTTGATGTGCTCAAAGTACTGTCAATCAAAGTACAGTCACAAGGTGATTGATTGCTTGATTGATACACAGCATTGCCTCATTGTCACTAAAGTGCCCTCCCCTCTTCTGTCTCATTAGAAATACACTTCTTAAGAGTTATGAATCACATCAAATTATAATCATTTTATAACTTATCCCCTTTTCAATTATTCTCCAAGGCACAAAATTCTCATGAGCTAAAGAATCACATGAAGCAAAATCATTTCATGAACCATTTGTTCCCAGTACCCCCTCTCCCTAAGCATCTTTCCCACATTTTCCCCCCTTTAATTCACGAAGTATAGTACTTAAACCCTTGTGATTTGAAGTGTGGATGAAGTCCCATCCTTCTAAATAGGTTCTTACCTTCTGCCCCTAAAGTCACTTCTGATGTAGTTAACTAGAGTTTATAAGTGTTCTAAGTATTGGGACACTTTACACTTGATTGTAAGGTATGGGAGACACTGACTACTCTGCACCATACAGCATAGGATACCCTTATTAGAGAAAGTGATAATTACATCAAAGGAAAATAAGATCTGAGAGTTTAGAATAACATTACAGTTTTTCATCTGGTCTTTTTGTCTCAAATATTGTGATGTCATTTTGTTCAATGGAAAGACAAGAAGCAATTGGACTCATTTCCTCTAAATCTAAACTTTTCAATTACATTCAACCCTTTAACCATTCTCAAGAATTACTAATGTTATATCTTCCCTTAAAGGGTTATATACAATTTGATGTTCTTGATTAACATTTTCCCCCCTTCTCATTTACCTTTTTCTGCATCTTTTGAGTCTTGTATTTGGAGACTGAATTCTCTGTTAAATTCTTGTCTTTTAACCAGGAAATTTCGGAAGTCCTCCATTTTATTGAATATCCATCTTTCCCCCTGACAGTATATGCTGAATTTTGTGAGGTAGTAAATTCTTGGTTGTAATCCAAGGTCCTTTGCCCTCTGATATACAGTATTCCAGGTAATCCGGTCCTTCAATGTTGAAGCTGATAAATCCTGTGTAATTCTGAGTGTGTTTCCTTTGTATTTAAATTGCATCCTTTATGCTGCTTGCAGTATTTTTTCCTTTATTTGAGAATTTTGGAATTTTTCTATGATAGCCCTTAGAATTTTTATCTTGGGTCTCTTTCTGGAGGAGTTCTATGTATTCTTTCAATTGCTATTTTGTCTTCTTGCTCTAGAAGATTTGGGCATTTTTCCTGATAGATGTTTTTCGGGTTCTTATTTTGATCTAGATTTTCTAATAGTCCAATAATTCATAAGCTATCTCTCCTGGACCTTTTTTAGGATTTTTTCCCTAAATGGTATTTTATGTTTTCTTTATTTTTTTCTAGCCTTTTTAGTTTTTTTACTTTGATGAAATATTGTAGTCTACTATTGAAAAATTCTTCAGATTTTTGTCTTTTTTTTTGGTGAGATCTATCATTTTAATGTCTATGCAGAGGCTTCATTTAGTTTTCTGTGGGGAAAAGCTCCAGGAACATAGTGGCTCACCATTTTGGCTCTGTCCCAGAAATCCAGATGACACTTATGAGGCACTTCCCATCTAAAAAGTAAAATTCATGGTAGATAACAGAACACTCCATTGTCAATGGATATGATATGAATAAAGTGGAAAGACAGGAACCAGATGACATAGGGAAAAAAAGGACAGGGAGACAGAGGCCATAGACACAACAGTGAAATACATACTATTTGGCATGAGTTCTGGGAGAGCCATTCCCTGGGGAAGTCAGGATTTTGGGGTTCCAGCATACAGATAGTAGAACACTTTCAAGATCAAGGCAGAAACAGCAATTTCTGGTTCACCAGGTACCTATCTGAAAAATTTTGCAAAATCTATTTACTTATAAAGCCATGCAGTAACTAATTTTTAAAGGTCTTGGGATTAAATGGTTTAATATGAAGAATATGTGTGATATGGCATTCCAAAAACAAAATAAAAAGAAACAAATAATATAGTTTAAGGATCCGCTAAAATGGAGGAAATGTTTTAAAGAATAAAGAAGTCATGGAGCTTCTGGGTTTTGTTCTGGTCAAACCACAGTGAGTATTGTATTCTGTGTACTACATTTCAGGAATGCCATTGATAAGTTCAAGGTTATTCAGAGGGCAACCAGTGCTGTGAAGGAGCTCCAGGTCATCCTCCATGTAAGGATCACTTGCAGGAAATGGGAATGTTTATCTTGAAGAAGAGAAGATTTATGGAAAATATGATAGGAATTTTCAAGTATTTGAAAGGCTGTCATTTGGAAGAGATTAAATTTGTTCTATAGAGCACAGAAATAGGAGCAGTAGGTAGAAGTAGCAGAGAGACAAACTTAGGTTTATTGAAAGGAAAAGTGTCCTAATAATTACAGCTTTCCAAAAAAAGAATGAGCATTAGGAAAATAATTTTTTGTCCAGCACTGGATGTCTTCTTGCAAAGGTCTAATGATTGCATACCTTGTGAAATCTTTATTCAGGTATCAGTTAGATGATATGTCCTCTTTTTAAATTTTTTTAAATTTAAAAATTCCATGATTCAATGACTAAAGGTGCATGATATTGAGGTGAATGATTAGGGGTTAATATCAACAAATAGAATTTCAAAGTGCAAACCTATGAGATGCTGAGGTTTGAAGCATGATCATAGCATATATTTGGATATAAAAAGGAAGCTGTTGGAGCTGAGGATTTTGAAGACCATATGCTAATAGGAAAAGTCATTTCTGCAAAGCCTAGCACAAAACTTTGTCCTTGATTCAGTTTTATCTTCAATACTGATTTCTTTTATGAAGATTTCCATAGGCTAGTCCAATCCCCATTACTGTTCTCTCTTTCTTATCAGGATTGAATTGTACCCACTTATTTCCATAAAAGAAACTGAGTACTGAGTTCTATCTGGTCTCAAAAACCTACTAACTTGTGACCCTAGGCAAGTGACAAACCTATTTCCCTTGGTTACTCATCTGTAAAATTAACTAGAGAAAGAAATGGAAAGCCACTTTAATTTCTTTGTCAAGAAAACACCAAATGGTATCACAAAGAGTTGAACATGACTGGAAAATGACTGAATAGCAACAGCAATATTGTTCTAACATAGGATCACTGGATCATAGATTTAGTTTGAAGGTATCTTTGAACTCACTAAGTTTAATCCTTTGATTTTAAAAATAAAAACACCTTGATTCCTAGAAAGGTGACTTCTCCAAGGTTATCCAGAGAATAAATGACAAAGCTGGGAATTAAAGTCAAGCCCTGTGGTTCCAAATCCAGAATTTTCCCCACTAGGCAACAAGATAAAATTCTTCCCTTTAGGCCAAACTTTGCATTAAAATAACAAAATAATAAGTCACATGTTGACTTTTTTGTTTCTGGTCTTTGCAAGGCAATGGAGTTAAGTGATTTGCAAACAAAGGCATCTAGCAAATATCAAGTATCTGAGGAAGGATTTGAACTCAGGGCCTCATGACTACAAGGTGGGTGCTCTATCCACTGCATCATCTAGCTGCTCCATATGTTGACATTTTGGAAGGGCAGGAGCTATCAAATTCTTTATAGAATTTCTGTCCTTGCCAAAATATGGTCAAAATGGGTATAAGATTTAGTCATAAAGGGTGACACCACAGATAAATTAATAGACCAAGAAATTATCTGTAAGATCTATGGAAAGGAGATAAATTTATGACCAAACAAGAATTAGAGTACAATATAAACTGCAAAATGAATGATTTTGGTTATATTAAATTAAAAAGGTTTTGCACCAATAAAATCAATGCTGCCAAAATTAGAAGGAAAGCAGAAAACTGGGAAACATTTATTCTCTGGATAATCTTAGAGAAGTCAATTCACCTTTCTAGGAAACAGGTTTATATTTTCTTTGTAAAATCAGAAGCTTAAACTAAATAAGTTCAAAGATACCTTCAAACTCACAATCTTTGATCTAGTGATCTTATGTAAGAATAATATTGCTGTTGCTGTTCAGTCATTTTTCAATCATGTTCAACTCTTTGTAGTATCATTTGGGGTTTTCTTGGCAAAGAAACTGGAGATTAAAAATCAATTGGAAAGTCTGGGAGAGAAAATTAACACCTTGCAACAAGAAAACAATTCTCTCAAATTGCCAAATGGAAAACTCTTACAAAAATATAATTGACCAATTGGAAAAAGAGTTGCAAAAAAAGTAAATGAAGAAAATTCTCTAAAAAAAAGAATGGAGTCTGTGGAAACTAATGACTTTATGAGACAGAAAGAGCCTGTTCAAACAAAATAATAAGAAAAAATATAAGAAAATGTAAAACACCTCATCAACTAAACCACTGACCTTGAAAATAGATTGAGGAGGGACAACCTGAGAATTATGGACCTTCCTGAAAACATGGAAGAGAAAAAAAGCCAGGACCTAATATTATTATAGGATTTAGTGATGGAAAATTGCACTGATATCATGGAACCAGAGGGCAAAATAGTTATTGAAAGTATACATTGCTCTCCTCTGGAAAGAGATCCTAAAATGAAAACACAAAGGAATGTTGTGGCCAAATTCCAGAACTATCAGATAAAAGAGAAAATACTGCAAGCAGCCAGAAAGAAACAATTTAAATACCAAGGAGCCACAGTAAGGATTATACAGGACTTGGCTGCATCAACATTAATGGATAGAAGGGCCTGGAATGAGATATTCTGAAGAGCAAGGGAGCTTGGAATTCAGCCAAGAATGCACTATCCCACAAAGCTGAGTCTTCTATTTCAGGTGAAAAGATGGACCTTTAACAAAACAGAAGAGTTCCAAAAATTCCTAATGAAAAGACCAGAGCTAAATAGAAAATTTGGACATCAAACAGGTGGTTCAAGAGATGTGAAAAGGTTAAAAAGGTGGGGGGATAAAGGGGAAAAAACTGCTATCCAATAAGTTGAAACTGGCTATTTCCCAATATGGAAAAAAAAGATTCTCATAACTCTTGAGAATTGTAACTCTAGGGGTGGCTAGGAGGCGCAGTGGATAAAGCACCAGCCCTGGAGTCAGTAATACCTTGGTTCAAATCTGGTCTCAGACATTTAATAGTTATCTAGCTGTGTGGCCTTGGGCAAGCCACTTAACCCCATTTGCCTCGCAAAAAAACCTAAAAAAAATATAAAGTTGAGAATTGTAACTCTAACAGAGAGAATATACCTAACCAGAAGTGATGGACACTCATGACTTATCCATGAGACTCCTATCCAATGGGATGAAACTGGCTATAACCTTACTTGGTAGAAAGACTTTAATAACTCTTAAGAATTGTAACTCTATTAGATAGAATGTACTTAACTAGAAATGATGGACACTCAGAATTTTCTATGACTCAGAATGATTTAAAAACACCTCCTTAAAAAGGGGGACAGGAAAGAGATGGGAGGAGGGAGGGGATTGAATGGGGTAAATATCATTACATTAAGAGCTACAAAAGACCCATGGTAGTAGAGGAGAAGGGAGGAGATGAGAAACACCTGAATCTTCTTCTCATCAGTCTTGGCTTAAAGTTAATTTACATACTCAGTTAACTTAAAAAAAACATCTTACCTTTCAAATATTAAAAGGGGAAAATGGGAGGGAGCAGAGACAGGGTGGGGGAGAAAAAAGGGGAACTAATAGAAGAAAGGGAAGGAAAAAGGGAAAAAATGGAAATGGGAAAGAAAGTGGAGGAGGGATATAGGAGGGCAAACATAATGAAGGTGGCAGTGTGCAAAAACAAAATACTGGGGAATATGGATAAAGTGAAAAGGGGGAAATACAATCAGAGGGAAGATAGCATGGAGGGCAATAGAGTCAGTAATTATAACTTTGAATGTTAATGGGATGAACTCTCCCTTAAAAATGTAAGTGAATAGCAGAGTGGTTTAAAAACCAGAATCCTACAATATGCTGCTTACAAAAAACTCATTTGAAGCAGAGAGATACATATAGAGTAAAGGGAAAAGGTTGGAGCAAATTATATTTTGCTTCAGCTGAAGTGAAAAAAGCAGGGGTAGCAATCCTTATCTCAGACAAAGCAGCTGCAAAAATAGATAGAGTTAGAAGAGATAAAGAAGGACACTATATCCTCCTAAAAGGTATCCTAGACAATAAAGCGATTTCAATACTGAATATGTATGCACCAAATGGGACAGCATCCAAATTCTTAGAGGAGAAGTTGTAAGAACTACAGGAAGAAATAGATAGCAAAACTCTATTAGTGGGAGAACTTGACCTCCCACTCTCAGATTTAAATAAAACTAATCATAAAATAAACAAGAAAGTTAAGGAGGTAAATAGATTATTAGAAAACCTAGATATGATAGACTTATGAAGGAAATTGAATGGAGGATAGAAAGGAATATGCATTTTTTTTTCCTGCAGTACATGGCACTTATGGAAAAATTGACAATGTACTAGGGTGTAAAGCCTAATGATAAATTGCAGAAAAGCAGAAATAGTGAATACATCTTTCTCAGATCATAATGCAATAAAAATCATATGCAATATTGGACCAGGGAGATACAGACCTAGAAATATTTGGAAACTAAATAACTTTATTTTAAAAAATGAGTGGATCAAACAACAAATTATAGAAAGAATTAATTATTTCATCGTAGATAATGACAATAATGAAACAACATATCAAAACCTGTGGGATTCACTCAAAGCAGCTGTCAGGGGATATATTATATCTTTAAATGATTACATGAATTAATTAAAGAAAGAGGAAATCAATGAACTAAATATGCAACTAAAAAAATTAGAGAAAGAACAAATTAAAAACATCCAATTAAACACCAAATAAGAAATTCTAAAAAATAAAGGAGAAATTAATAAAATTGAAAGCAAAACAACCCATTGAATTAATAAATAGAACCAAGAATTGGTTTTATGAAAAAACCAGTAAAATTGATAAACCTCTGGTCAATTTGATTTAAAAAAATTAAAGAAGAAAACCAAATTGCTAGTATCATAAATGCAAAAGGTGGAGGTGTAGCCAAGATGGTGACAGGAGAAGAGTATCTCTTAGGTGCTCTCTTTCAAAACTTATAAAATAATGACTCTAACTAAATTTTCAAGATTCAGAACCCACATAGGAATCCACTGAGGCAATTCTCCATTCTAAGGTCACCTGGAAAATAGTGGAAAGGCTTGGCTCCATGGGGTTAGAGGGGTGGCCCCACCAGAGCAAAGGAACTTCAGCCTCCAGGAGGCTGCCCCATGGTACCTGGGAGCTGCGCCTCATGGCAGCGGGGACAGTTTCCTCACCTACACTCGGGGAGCACCAGGCACAACTTGGAAGATAATTGGGGGTCTCTACCAGAGTTAGCATGTGAAGCCCAGCCCCCAGGGCACTCAGTGGACAGTTTAGCCATGGCAGCCCATATACAGGAACTAGAAGCAGGCAGAGCCCATGAGCAGGAGCCCCCAGGCAACTCAGCCTTGAGTACTCAGTCTAGGTAGGGGAGTAGAGAGAGACTCCCAAGGACTGTCCTCTGTCCCTGAAACAGGACTCTCAGGCTCTGACCAAATTCAGATCCTGATCGCATTCTAGGTTCCCCATAGAACAGCAACACCCCCCCACCTCAGCCCCATTGGCAGAAGGGTACGCTTGTGGTCATTCACAGACCAGGAGGGAGGACAGAGCTTCACACACTGAGATTCGAGTGTGTGTGTGTGTGTGTGTGTGTGTGTGTGTGTGTGTGTGTGTGGTGTCCCAATAATACTCAAAAGCTCAGGAAGCACCCCGAGACCACTCACAGGCTGGGGAAATGAGTAAACAGAGAAAAAAGAGGAACACCATTGAGAAATACTTTGTCTCTGATCCCAAGAAAGATCAAAATACTCAGTCAGAAGATGAGGAAGTCCAAGATCCTTCATCTAAAGACTCCAAGAAAAATGGAAATTGAGCTCAGATTATGACAGAGCTCAAAAAGATTTTGAAAATCAAGTGAGGGAGATAGAATAAAAATTGGGAAAAGAAATGAGAGAGATGCAGGAAAAGCATGAAAAAGTAGTAAGCACCTTAGTCAAGGAGATCCAAAAAAATGCTGAAGAAAATAGCATGTTAAAAACCAGCTTAGGCCAAATGGATAAAACAGTTAAAAAAGTTATTGAGGAGAAGAATGCTTTAAGAAGCAGCATCGGCCAGATCACAAAAGAAAGAAGAAAGCTCTCTGAGAACAAATCCTTCAGATCTAGAATGGAGCTGAAGGAAGTTGCTGACTTTACGAGAAGTCAGGACACAGTACTTCAAAACCAAAAGAATGAAAAATTAGAAGAAAATGTGAAACATCTCATTGAAAAAACAACTGATTTGGAAAACAGATTCAGGAAAGATAATTTAAAATTATTGGGATACTTGAAAGTCATGATCAGAAAAAGACCCTTGATATCATTTTAAAAGAATTCCTACAGGAAAATTTCCCAGATAGCCTGGAAGCAGAGAGCAAAATAGAAATTGAGAGAATCCACCGATCTCCCCTGGAAAGAGATCCAAAAAAACCCCAACCCACAGGAATATTATAGTCAAGTTCCAGAACTCCCAAATCAAAGAGAAAATATTACAAGCAGCTAGAAGGACACAATTCAAATATGATGGAGCTGCTGTCAGGATGTCAGAATCACACAGGACTTAGCAGCAACTCAATAATGGCTCATAGGGCTTAAAATATAATATTCCAGAAGACAAAAGAGCTTGGAATGCAACCGAGAATCAACTACCCAGCAAAACAGAACTTCCTATTCCAGGGAAAAATATGGACTTTCAATGAAACAGGGAAATTTCAAATGTTCCTGTTGGAATGGCCAGAGTTGAAGAGAAAGTTTGATCTTCAGGTACAGCACTCAGGTGAAGAATAGAGAGCAGAGGAGAAGGGTAAAATATGAGGGACTTAATGATGATGAACTACATGTATTCTGTCATAGAAAAATGATACTGATAATATTCATAGGAAACTTCTCATTTAATAGAGCAGGTAGAAGGAGCTTTTATGGATGAAGCACAGGAGAGAACTGATTTTGAGGATATAATATAATGTAAAAATAGAGTCAATGACTAAAAGGGAAATGTAATGGGAGTAAGAGAAAGGAAAGGTAGAATAGGCTAAGATATTTCATATAATAAGATTTTTCTTTATTACAATGAGCTATTGCAATAATATGGAAGGGGGAAGGTAAGGAGGAATGCTTCACTGTCATCAGAGGTGACTCAAAGAGGAAACAGCATATATATTCAATGTGATGCTAGTATCATAAATGCAAAAGGTGGAGGTGATGGAGGAGAGGGTGGACTGTGGGAGAGAGTGGTCAGATAGAACACATTTTCTTTTTTACTTCTTGCAAGGGGTTGGGATTGGATAGCCTGTCTGGGGCCACAGGGCCAGGTGGTTGCTGGACCTTAGGGTTGGTAGGTGGGCTCAGGGCCTTTTGGCCCCAGGGTCAGTGATTAGTCTGTTGTGCCACTCAGCTACCCTACAGCAAATTTAAGAAGAGGGACAGAGTGAAAGGAGAGAGCATATATAGTGTATGTTGGTGGGAAAGTACAAGTGGAGAGAGTTGTGATCAGTAATGGCAACAGTGGAAAATTATGGAAGTAGCTTTTGTGATGGATTTATAAAGAATGTGATCCACCTGTGACAAAGCTGGTGGTGTTGCAACACAGACTGAAGTACATTTATTATTATTATTATTATTATTATTATTTTATTTTATTTTTTTGGTGGGGTTTGCGGGATGGATGGGGTTGGGTGGCTTGCCCAGGGTCACATAGCTGGGTGGTTGTTGGGTGTCTGAGGCAGGCTTTGGACTTGGGTGCTCCTGACTCTGGGTCCAGTGCTCAGTCCACTGTGCCACCTGGCCGCCCCTACTACTATTATTATTATTATCATCATCATCATCAGCAGCAGCAGCATCAGCATCAGCATTTTATTTTATTTTGGTTTTTTTTTGAAGGGCAGTAGGGTTGGAACCCAGGGTTGCACAGCTGGGTGGGCTTGGGTGTTGTTGACTCCAGGGCTGGTGCTCCATCCAATGTGCCACTTAGCTGCCATAATAATAATAATAATAATAATAATAATAATAATAATAATAATAATAATAATAATTTAATTTAATTTTTTCCTCTTTCCTTTACTTTATTGCTCATGAGGGTCAATATTTTGGGGGTATTATGTTTACTCTTAAACAAGAATATTTTAATAATGTATAAAAAATATCATTTGTACAGAAACAAAAAAATACATAAATAAGTAAAAAAAAATGAAAAAGGTGAACTCACAACCAATGATGAGGAAAATAAAGTAATAATTCAGAATTATTTTGCCCAACTCTATGCCAAGAAATTTGACAATCTAAGTGAAATGGATGAATATTTACAAAAAATATAAATTGCCCAGGTTAAATGAAGAGGGGATTAAATACCTAAACAACCCTATCTCAGAAAAAAGAATTACAGCAAGCCATCATTGAACTCCCTAAGGAAAAATCTCTAGGGTCTGAGGGATTCATAAATGGATTATATCAAACATTTAAGGAGCAATTGGTTTCAATTCTATATAATTCCAATTTTATATAATTCTATATATTCCAAATCTATATAATTCCAATTCTTTGGAAAAATAAGTGAAGATGGAACTCTGCCTAACTCTTTCTATGACATCAGTATGGTGCTGATATCTCATACTAGGGAGAGTCAAAACAGAGAAAAAATTATAGACCTATCTCTCTGATGAATATAGATTCAAAAATCTTTCTTTTAGGTTTTTGCAAGGCAAATGGGGTTGAGTGGCTTGCCCAAGGCCACACAGCTAGGTAATTATTAAGTGTCTGAGACCAGATTTGAACCCAGGTACTCCTGACTCCAAGGCCGGTGCTTTATCCACTATGCCACCTAGCTTCCCAGATTCAAAAATCTTAAATGAAATCTTGACAAAATGATTACAAGTTATTACTAGGATAATATATAATGATCAGGTAGGATTTATCCCAGGAATGTAGGGTTGGTTCAATATTAGGAAAACTGTTAGTATAATTAATTATATCAATAACAAACCTTTCAGAAATCATATGATTATATCAATAGATGCTGGAAAAACTTTTGAAAAAATACAGCTCCCATTCCTACTAAAAACACTAGAGAAGGTAGGAATAAATGGATTGTTCCTTAGAATAATAAGCAGTTTCTATCTGAAACCATCAACAAGCATTATATTCAATGGGGAGAGGCTAGAGGCATTCCCAATAAGATCATGTGTGAAATAAGGATGTCCATTATCACCACTACTATTCAATATTGAATTAGAAATCTTAGCTTCAGCAATAAGAGAAGGAAAAGAAATGGAAGGAATTAGAATTGGGAAAGAAGATACAAAACTCTCACTCTTTGCAGATGACATGATGCTATACCTAGAGAATCCTGAAAAAACATCTAAAAATTACTGGAAACAATTAGCAACTTTAGCAAAGTCACAGGATATAAAATAAACCCTCATAAATTCTCAACTTTTCTATTTATGACTAGCAAGATACAGCGGGAAGAGCTAGAAAGAGAAATCCCATTCAAAGTAATTGTAGTGAATACTTAATACCTGGGAGTCTATTTGACATGGTAGACTCAGAAACTTTTTTGAAAACAACTACAAAAAACTTCTCACACAAATAAAATCAGATTGAAATAACTGGGCAAAAATCAAGTGCTCATGGATAGGTTGAGGTAATATGATAAAAATTACAATTCTACCAAAACTAAACTACATATTTATTGCCCTGCCAATCAAAATTTCAAAATATTACTTTAAGGAGTTAGAAAAAGTTGTAAGTAAATTCATATGGAGAAATAAAAAATCAGGAATTTCCAGGGATTCAACGAAAAAAGTGCAAAAGAAGGTGGCTTAGCTCTACCAGATCTAAAATTATATTATAAAGCTTCAGTCATCAAAACTCTCTGGTATTGGCTAAGAAATACAGGGAATAGACTAGGTGCTATAGCAGGAAATGATTATAGTAATCAGTTGTTTGAAAACCCCAAAAGTTCAGCTATTGGCATAAAAACCCTTTCTTTGATAAAAACTGCTGGGAAAATTGGAAGTTAGTATGGAAGTAACTTAGATTAGAAAAAACATCTCACATCCTATACCAAGTTAAGATCCAAATGGATACAGGATTTAGACATAAAAAACAATATTAAAAGCAATCTGGAGACCAAGGAGTCATTTACCTGTCAGATCTATGACCAAGGAAGAGATGGAGAACATCACTAAAAACAAACTAGATGATTTTGATTACATTAAATTAAAAAGCTTTTGCACGGACAAAACCACTGTAACCAAGATCAAAATAAATGTAGTAAACTGGGAAGCAATCTTTACAACTAGTATTTCTGACAAAGGACTCATTTCTAAAATATACAGAGAACTGAGTCAATATTTATTTTAGTTTTTGCAAGGCAATAGGGTTAAGTGGCTTGCCCAAGGCCACACAGCTAGGTAATTATTAAGTGTCTGAGACTGGATTTGACCCCAGGTACTCTTGACTCCAGGACTGGTGCTCTATCCACTGTGCCACCTAGCCAGCTTTGTGCCACCTAGCTGCTTCCTGAGTCAAATTTAAAAAAAAAAAACCAAGCCATTCCCCAATTGATAAATGGTCAAAGGGTATGCAAAGGCAATTTACAGATGAGGAAATCAAAGCCAACCATAGTCATATGAAAAACTGCTCTAAATCATTACTTATTAGAGAAATGAAAATTAAAGCATCTCTGAGGTACCACCCCACACCTGACTGGTCAATATGATCAGAAAGGACAATTATCAGTGTTGGAAGGGATGCGGGAAATCTGGGGACACTAATACATCATTGGTGGAGCTGTGAACTCTTTTAACCTTTCTGGAGAACAATTTAGAATTATGCCCAAAGACCAACAAAAATGTGCATACCCATTGATCCAGCAGTACCACTACTGGGTCTATATCGTGAAGAGATGATGAAAAAGGGTAAAAACATCACTTGTACAAAAATATTCATATACGCCCTATTTGTGGTGGCAAAGAATTGGAAATCAAGTAAATGTCCTTTAATTGGGGAATGGCTTAACAAACTGTGGTATATGTATGTCATGGAACACTATTGTTCTATTAGAAACCAGGAGGGATGGGAATTCAGGGAAGCCTGGAGGGATTTGCATGAATTGACGCTGAATGAAATGAGAAGAACCAGAAAAACATTGTTTACCCTAAGAGCAACATGGGGATGATAATCAACCTTGATGGACTTGTTCATTCCATCATTACAACAATCCGGGACAATTTGGGACTATCTGCAATGGAGAATACCATCTGTATCTAGAGAAAGAATTGTGGAGTTTGAACAAAGACCAGGGATTATTACCTTTAATCTAGAAAAAAAACCTGATATCTTATTATGTAATCTTGCTATCTCTTATACTTTATTTTTCTTCCTTAAGGATTTCTTTCTCATCATTTTCAATTTGGATCAATGTATACCATGTAAACAATGTTAAGACTGGCAAATTGCCTTTTGCGGGTGATGGGGGGAAGGAAGCAAGATTAGGGGAAAATTGTAAAACTCAAAATAAATAAAATATTTTAAAAAATAAAAAAAATCTGCAAAATTCCTTAAATTGATAGCTCTTTTTTAATTTATTTTGTTTTATAGCAATCTCATGATATGTTCCCCAAAACTGAATTATTTCAGTAAAGGGTATTGTAACTTTGAAAAAAAAAAAGAAACCATGAATGGACTCTAGAGAAGCAAGGACTGACTTACAGGATCTGATGCTGAGCGAAAGAAGCAGAAATAAGTGGACAATGTACATATGATCAACCTTTATGTAAGCAGCTCCTTTCAGCAATTCAGAGAAGCAGGACAACAGTATTAGATTGGTTATTGACAATGCTATCCCCATGCAGAGCAAGAAAACAAAATAAAACAAAATAGAAAAATAGCCTTTCAGAATTTGATGAATACTTTATAAAAATTACCTCTTATGTGTCTCTTTCCCTTCAACCTAATTCCTCAATTCTGAAAATGTTTAATTTGTATACATGTTTATCAAAAATATGTATGTACAATTTTAACGTGACTGTTAATCACTGAAGGAGAGGGGTTGGGAAGAGAGGGTGGAAGGAAATTTTGTAATTTAGAAATATACATGAGCTTATGGAAGGAATATATATATATATATGTATATATATATATATATGTGTGTATATATATATATATAATTTCTTTAAAAAAGGTAAAAAAAGAATTTCTCTTCAGTCTCATCTTTTGTGACTGATATATCTACTATCTTCATTAAAGACTATTGCAGACACTGTTATTTGCGATGACCAAATGTTTTTTATAATTTTATTTGTTGCTCTTTAGATAAAATTTACTATTCCAATACTTTAGGTACCTAAGAATAATTTATAGTCATTCTTCCATTTTCCTGCATGTTTTTTTAAAAGACTTCATTCATAGATAGAATATTCATAATTATGGCATTCAGCTGCTCCCCATATTTGTCAACTTATTATTTATTGGACAAAAATCTCACTTCTTAAGCACCTGCAGATTAGCAAATATTTGTAGATATTCAAAAAATGTTATGATTCTTAATTCTTGATCTTATCTTCTGTTATTTACCATGATCAAAAATAACACATCAGAGAACTGAGGATATTTCATATGTCTAAGCTTTCTATAATTTCACATGACTAAAGAACTCACAAGGCAGTACCCATCCTACTCACAATGAGTCATGGAACTTAGCTAGGTTCATCTCAAAAAAAAAAATAGATCAAGTATGTTGATGAGCCCCTTTTGCAAAGTTTTGTGGAACTGAATGAAGCTTAAAGTTCACTGCATAGCCTACAAGAACTCTTGGCTATCTTCTTGTAATGATTATACAACAGAATAGAATTTTTGTTGAGGTCTGCATAAATAAAGTTTTGTTAAATAAATTGCATTTATTCTTCTGATCTAGAAAGTTCATTTTTAATGAAAGAAACAAAGGGAGAAATAAAGATAGATGTCTTAGGATTTAGAGCTGATAAAGTAATTAGATGTCCAACTTTCCCATTTTTCAGAAAAGGAAAACAAGGCACCTACAGGTTAAGTAACTTGCCCATAACAACTAAATATCTGAGGCAAGATTTAAACCCAGGTTTTCTTGTCTCTGAATCTAGTAATTTCTCTACTGACCGTAGCTTACATTCAATAAGGTTGGTAGCAAATAATAGGATTATTTGCAAAACATTACAAAATTAACTGTTGTAACTTATTATATTTAATAGTTATTAAACTGATATTTGTTGCAACAGGATTCATTTTCTATTAATCTGAAGAAAGTGTTTACTAAGCAAAAATAAATTCCAGCCTACCTAGTGACTGAATCTCAGAAACTCCCAATTAGTACAACTTGGAATTAATGAGGTTTTGTTATAATTGTAAAAATGATTTCAGAACAGCATTAACAGAAAGAACAAGATAATCCATATGAAAGAATAATGTCTCTCATGTGCCTATAATTTTCCCAATTGTTTTATGTAAGCATGGCACTGAAGATTTTGGAGCTGCTTTATACAGCCCCTGGTGCAAATGTGTGTATAAAACAGTCTCAGTGAAGGTGTTTAACCATAGATACTGAAGCAGACAAATAATTAGAGATTAAAACCAAATCCTAAATAAAAGTCTGTCAAATATTGTCTTCCAGTGATTTGCCCAGCTAGTCTGGAAAATAAGATATTTTTGTCTTACTATATGATCAGGGATATATTAAAGAGAAGGAACTATTGACTATATGCAATTTAAAGTATACACAGTAAAAACTAAAAGAAATCATATTTTATACATCTATGGTTTTCTGAATGGGAAAAGCTAATTGAGATAATATATGGCCAATTTTCAAATTTCTATGACAATGGGATAAAGGTTTGCATGAATACTTAAAATCTATTTAACAGTGGAACCTTTTCTCTCTTCCTTCTACTTGAGGCCCTTTGTCTGCTTTTCCTATATAGCCTACCAAGTACACATGCTTTACTGGTACTAAATCACTTTTGCAGAACCCTTATCTAAGTCATTCAATGCTTGCAGCAATGGACTTTTTCATTTGTCAAGTTCAAGGAAAGGCCCCAAAGAGAAGTACACATAGTTCAACTGTAGATATTTAAGTGGGTAGAATGTAGCGTCAAGGAAAGGGTACAAAGGTGACCTAATGAAACCTTCTCATTGAGGCTTTGTGACTGATAAAATAGAAGTGGGAAGGAATAAAAAGGAAAACACGCAGGGATATTGCCAGGCTGCTTTGGTCATGTTGATTTTTAGGCTATGAAAGAGAAAAAGATAATTGATATTGAGAAAGGTTTTTCTTGTAGATTAGAGTTTCTCTGTGTTGAATAGCCTTAAGAGAGACAATTAGGTGGTGCATAGTATATCATGCTGAAATTTGAATCTTCAACACCTGATTTTAAATCCTGCCTCAGATGTTTATTTACTCTGTGCTCTCAGGAAAGTAACTTTTCTTGTCTTAGCCTCAGTTTCCTAATAAGTAAAAGAGGGATTATAATAACACCCTAGCTCTCAGAATTGTGATGATCAAATGAGATGACATGGTAAACTGCTTTGTAAGAACATAAACAATGAGACCAAGATGGAAAGGAAAACAGAATGCTGGGAAAATATAATAGCAAATATCTCTGATGAAGGCCTCACTTCTCAATATATAGAGAACTGATACAAATTTATAAACATGCTAGCAATTCCATAATTGATAAAAGGTCAAATGATATGAATAGGCAGTTTTCAGGTGAAGAAATCAAAGCAACCTAGAGTTATAAAAATGCTCTAAATCACTACTGAATACAGAAATGGAAATTATATCAATTCTGAGGTATCTTGTTACACCTATCAGATTCATCAGTATGACAGATAATACATATTGGGTGGGATGTGGGAAAATTAGAATACTAATGTATTGTTGTTGGAATTGTAAACCATTCTGGAGAGCAATTTGGAACTTTGTCCAAAGGACTACAAAACTGTATATAACCTTTGACATAAGAATACCACTAGTAGATCTACAGCCCAAGGAGATTAAAAAAGGGAAAAGGATTTATAAATACAAAAATATTTAGCTAGTTCGTTTGTAGTGATAAAGAATTTGAAATTGAGATAAGATACATCAATAAGGTTAATGGCTGAATAAATTCTGTCATAAGATTGTAATTGAATAATGATGTTGATAAATGTTGATGTGAATGACTTTAGCTCTTCTCAGGAATACAATGATCCAAGACAATTTCAAAGGACCCAATAAAAAATGCTATTTTCCTTCAAAGGAAGAATGAATAGAATCTGTGTAGATCAAAGCACACTGTTTTTCACTCTCTTTATTTGGTCTGTGTTCTCTTTTATAACATGAGGAATATGAGATTGTATATATAAATAACCTATATCAAATTGCTTACCATCTCAAGAAGTGGGTAGGAGAGGGAGAAACAGAATTTGGAGCTCAAATTTTAAAAAATGAATGTAAAATATTATTTTTACATATAAATGAAAAAATAAAATATTATACAAAAATGCTTTGCCAGAATTTAAGTGACACATAAATGCTAAGTATTTTGCTGCTATTACAATTATTTTATTTTATTTTTAGGTCTTTGCATGGCAAATGGGGTTAAGTGGCTTGCCCAAGGCCACACAGCTAGGTAATTAAGTGTCTGAGGCTGGATTTGAACTCAGGTACTCCTGCCTCCAGGGCTGGTGCTCTATCCACTGTGCCACCTAGACTCCCGCTGCTATTATAATTATCAGTGCATTGCTGATAATAAACTATTTGTTGAAACAAAAGCTTAGATTATTAGATGATTTCTGTTTGCATAAGTATATAGAAATAATACAAACAATTTTCAATGGTTCACAATTCATTTATTTATTCATATATTCTTTGCAAATCATTTCCTTCACAAAACCCCAAAGTAGACACTAAAAGTATTCTTATTTCCATCTTGAAGATAAGGATAATGAGGACTGATGATTCTAAGTGATTTGCTCAAGGTTACCCAGCTAGAAAGTGGAAAACAATGTGATTCAACAATCATACATTAATCTTTGATTGAACTAACAAGCATTTTTAAGCACCCACTTTGTGCCAGTTACTGTGCTAAGTCTTAGAGATCCAAAGACAAAGATGAAATATTCTCTTTCCTTAAGCAC
This sequence comes from Macrotis lagotis, assembly GCF_037893015.1. Lineage (NCBI taxonomy): Eukaryota > Metazoa > Chordata > Mammalia > Peramelemorphia > Peramelidae > Macrotis > Macrotis lagotis. The sequence continues at coordinate 458,473,077 of NC_133666.1, read as the reverse complement.
TTTGTATTCTTTTGAGGAGGCAACATAGACACATTTAAGTATATTCGGGATATATTAAAAATAAATACCATGTTATAATAAGTAAGATAAATCTACTGACTTCATATTCAGTTCTCTGATTCCTTAACACTTGCTTCCAATTACCCCCAGGTTAGTGAAAGTTCAATATTAATAGAATTTTATATTTGTGGGAAACTCTTGAACCAATTCCCCATGAATGGTGAAGGAACGTGATCTATATGTGATTTTAGAAATCAGATTTCATTCTGTTCCTCGTTGTAGAAACTTCAACCTCTACTAGGTCTCTCTGTCTTTTACACACTCTCAGCTTCCTTTTCCTCTATTCTTTGTGGAAAGGAAGCATAAAGAAAAAGGTAATTTGCTGAACTGAATGGTAAACCTCTAGCAGTAATACAGTTATAATTACTGCAAAGATGGTCCCAAAACTATTTAATTGGGGTTAGAGTTTGTTTTGGAAAAAAATCAGTTTTTTCCCAAATGAGTTTCAGGAAAATGATTCAAGCTTCATGACTGATAAGTAAGTTCGAAAATGGAATCTCCGAGGCTTAAAACAGTTTGACTTCTTGTCAAACAAATCACCTAGACTTCTTTTATCTACATATTCATTGTATAAATGGATGTGGATGGATTGAGAAGTATTACAGGATTTCTCACCCCCAGAAGTCAACAAAGTATTTACGAGAATGCAAATCACTAGGAGTAATATAGTCAGGTTTTCAGAGTCAATCACTTCATTTCCTTTCATTTCCTCCACTGGAATATTTTATCTAGATACCTAGGTCAGGCATATCTTGTGCTGGGCTGGAAATGGAATGACTAAAATCTTCCATTTTCTCTAGTTATTTTTGACTTTACTTAAGATAGGAGAATAGTTGAGGGTATCAAGTAGGTATTGCAGATGCCAGTTAACTAGTTAGTTCAACCAATTATGTTGAGATGGAGCACAAAAATCTAGTTAAGTCAGAAAAAAATTAATTTAGAATAATTGAATAATGGAATGAAGTTTTCAGTTTTTCAACTGGTTCTTTTTGTCTTGTTTAGATGATTTACATGTATTATACAGAGTAAACTCAATTATCTGTTCACTCCAAAGGCTATATCTTATCCAAGCCTTTGGCTGCCTTTCTTATCAATTTTGTTTTCCAAGTTCATGTTTCCTCATACTTTTCTTATCACTGACTGACTACTGGATATTTTGAACTGGATGTCCAGCAGACATCTAAATTCAAAATATCCCAAATTGACTTAGTTACTTTTCCCCCCATCCTCTGTGCTGAACTGTCTTGCCTTTGTTTAGGGCATCCCTATCTTTTGATCATCCTCAATTCTTTTGTCTCCTTCACTCTGAATAATGACTCAGATGATGCCTTGCTAATTCTATCTGTACAGCATATCTCAATTCTGTAATCCTCTCTTCCATCAAACAGTTTTGTGTCACAACTATCCTTTGCTCTTTATTTAACCCCAATTCAGAACCTCTCACCGTTGTAATAGTCTCCTAATTGGTCTACCTGTCTCATGCCTCTAACTTCTCTAGTTTCTCCTCCATTCAGCTCCCAACACAATATTCCAAAGCACAAATACACAATTCTCCTGCTCAATAAATTCCAATAGTTCTCTATTACCACTAAAATAAAATTAAAAAATCCCTCCTTTTGGTATTTAATATCTTTTTCAATATGGATCCAAATTACCTCCATAGCCTTATTATGCATTATTCCTCCTGGCATACTTTTTGATAAAACCAAAGTGATCTTTTTAAAAAAAACCCTCTTACTTTATTCCTATTTTTTTGGTTTGTTTTTGAAAGGCAGTGGGATAAAGTGACTTGCTCGAAGTTACACAGCTAGGTAACCCAATCTTTCAAGGCATTAATAAATTCTATTATTTGCCATGGCTAGTCTCATAAGCTACTCAAGGACTAGGCTTGTTTCTGCCCCCACCACCTAGGACAATTGTTTGTACTAAACCAGGTATCTGAATAAATGCATGGATACCTTTTTTTTTATTTGACTGTGTTTTTGCAAGGCACCAGGGTCAAGTAACTTGCCCAAGGTTAAACAGCTAAGTGTCTGAGGTCTGATTTGAACTCAGGTCCTCCTGACTTCAGGGTTGGTGCTCTATCCACTCTACCACCTAGCTACCCATTCCTACTTTTCAGATCATTATTTCTAAATATATTCTTTTTTTCTTCTTCTGTTTTTAGAAAGTCATCCTCTATATCATGGGTGTCCAACCTTTTAGTTCTTCTGGGTTACATCACCCCAAAATTTGTCAGGGTCTACATATAGAATTTAGTATTTATTTATAATTACAATATGACCCATATTATCAATTAACATAATGAAATGTAATAATGTAATAAAGTGTATAAAATGAAATCAAATATAATCCAAATGATGAGTACAATAATAATAAACCACTTACTTTTTAAACAAAAATAGAAACATGACATTTTTAATGTGAACACTGAGTCTGCTTTTTTGATACCAGTGCATCTATATCTTTTCAATCAAGTTTTTCAATGAAGTTTTCAGTTTTTAAGCTGGTTCTTTCTGAGGTTATAGTGATGTGAAGAATATTTTCAAGCTTATTTGAAATTTTTGTTTCATATTTTTTTATGTTTCATACAGGAAAAAAGTTGCTTGCAAATATATGTACTCCTCAAAACAGGAATCATAAATAGGGCATGTTCGTGAAAAGTCTGTTATTTTTCTTGAGGCAGATACAATTCATAAAAGTTCATTAATAACATTTGAATACATTTTTCTCTAAATTGCATATTTGATTGTCACACTATATATTCTATTTGCTAATTTACAGGCAATATGTCACTGTCAACTGAAAATGGAGTAGCAAATATACTGAAATGCAGTTGGTGTTTTCTAAAATCTTGAAATCTATTCTCAAAGTCATATGACAAAATAAAAAATAATGCATAAAATAAAGTTGAGTTATATATGTTTTAAAATAAAGATCTTAATTCCTATATGCATATATTTTGAAAAAAAAGCAAAAACAAAAATGAAAAACCCAAAAATCTTCTGGCTGTCTATGAGACCACACAATGTTAGTTGAATGGAAAAGTTGAGCTGTGTTTGTTAAGTGTAAAGTTGCTCTGTGATGTTATAACATTGACTTATGTGCTCACTTATTCTTTCATTTCCTGATTATGCAGTGAGGCCACAAGAATAGGTTCTGTGGTACACTTAGGGTTGGAAACACCTGCTCTATATCATTAATTTAAATAAAATAAAAAAAATTCAGTAAAACCACTCAACACACCATTATATCTGGTAGCGTATGCAGCATTGCATCGCCCTTTAGTTTTGATGTCTTTATTTTTTAAACACCGAATCAAGATTTAATTTCTATAAACTTTAAAATAATCCAAATCACCCTCTAAAAGTTATATTTCTTGTACTACATTAAATTGTGCTTTATAACTGTCCAAACATCAAAAGCAATAAATATCCAATAAAAATAATGACAGATATACCTGCTAGTCATCAATAAATTGAAGTACAAAAAAACCTTTCAGAATTCACAAATGTTATAACAGCAAGATAAGAGATTCAAGTTGAGTGCTATATTAAAGTTATTCCAACAATAAACATGGTTGCATGTTGTAATTTATAATTGTTTGCTTTCAAATTACTTTGTAAAGTCACTAATATTTTATCATTAGATTATAAATTATGTGGTTGCTGATTAAATGGCATTTAAATTTTATAACAGAAAAATAAAAAACAATAATCCCATAAGCACTTTATTTAGTCAAAACACTTTATAAAGTAATCTAAATCACAATTTGAATCATTCACTCATCCTCCATTAGTTTTTGCATTTTTTAAAAGAGTAGTTTTTCTCAATGGATATCTTTATTTATAAGTACAAATGTTTTTCTTTTAACATTCTTTCATGAGAATTAAATTGTCTCACTTTCAATAAAAGAGACTGAATCATAGTTGTGAGTCCCTTCTGATGAAGTGGACCTCAGATCTTCCTCATATTCTGTGATACTCGCTTCTTCTAGGATGTTGTATCTATATAGTTTCATACATGTATTACCTGGATATTCTAGAGTGACTATACAAAATATGGAATCCTATTGGTGGACATAAGCTACAATAATAAAAAATGATAAGTCAGCAGGGTCATGAGTTGGGTGAAGCATAGGATATCTGCATTGACTAAATGGTCATAAGATGGTCACATGCTTGTGTTGGACAAGAGAGAACAGCCTATAGGTGCAAAAATAAATTGGAGGAATTTTCGTGTCACCTCTTCCAACCTGGGCTTGGTCACCAAAGCAAGGTAAAATATTAGTAGAAGGCCTCTAACTAGCTTCCTATGATTACATAAGTAATTTTACTAGCTGCAACTCACAACCTTGAAACCTAATATACATAACTTACAATCAAACCTTTCCCCTCTCCAAAACAAGCAATAAACACCTGCTAGATTTAACACACACACACACACACACACACACACACACACACACACACACACACACACACATATATATATGTATATATATATATATATATATATATATGTTATATATGTATGTATGTATAGAACCAATCAGGAAGCAGTGTAACATACTGCCTACAAGGGGTGGATGTGGCCTGAGTTCAGATTCTATTTCAGACACTTCTCGGAGCCTCAGCCTCCTCATTTGGATGTGGAGATGATACTTACAATTGCCTACCTCAGAGATTTGTTATCAAGAATAATTCTTGCACAATTTAAAGTTTTATACAAGCATAAATTGTGGTGATTTCACTTGGAAAAAATAATAATAAACAATTCATCAAAGAGGCAGTCAGTCAACCAACAATTATTAAGTGCCTATTTGTGCCAGGTATTGTGCCAGATGCAAACATTTAACAAACACTGATTTTGTACAGAGTGAAATTCATAATTTAAATAAGATGTGATCCTTGCTTTCTCAGAGCTTCTTTAAAACCCTTCAGTGGTTCCCTTATTTCTCATCACATATTTTTCAGACTATTTTACTTTGGTCTTCCAGACTGGAACAATCTTTCCAGACTTATCTTATATTAACCTTTTCCATGTAATATATATGTTGTCTAATAAAATTGAATAGTTTTCTGTCCCCTATATATGTCCTACATTTTCAATTTAATATATTTGTTTAAACTTTTCCCTTTATATACCATACACTCTCAGTCCCAATCTTCCTATCCTTCTAGTTTGGTAGCAGGTCTTTGAGCAAAGTCCACTTCTTAAGGATATTGAAGGGGAAGTTCCATTATAGGCATGCATTGAAATAGAGGTCCCTAGTTTCTCTTCCAACTCTGAGAGTATGATTTTATGATACCAAGACTTTTACATTATTCTTATGATACTAACTGCACATATCTTTTGGAAGAAAATAATAATTTTTAAATGGATGATTCTTGAACTTTAATTTGAAAAATAATTTCCTTCAGTAATATCTTTTGGGTTTTTTTGCAAGGCAATGGGGTTAAGTGACTTGCCCAAGGTCATATAGCTAGATAATTATTAAGTGTCTGAGTTTGGATTTGAACTCACTTCCTCCTGACTCCAGGGCTGGTGCTCTATCTACTGCTCCACCTAGCCACCCCATAGTAATATCTTTATATTAAGAATTTATAATTGACTTAGATACAAACTATTTTCCTAAAGATAATAGTTAAAATTTTTTTATAAAATAAAATTTTTATAAAAATATAAATAATTAATTCATTTTACATTTTCATCACCATAATTTCTAGATATTCACCTGTGACCTGGAATTAAGCCTCTGTAACAAAGACAGAAAGTTAAGAAGCAACTGGCTTTGTCAGTGCAACTCTCATTCCATTTATGCAGTTCTCCATCTCTCTGGAGGTATTTCATCATACATATTCCAAAGTCAAAATTGGTCAGTGTCAATTCTCAGCTAAATTTCGTTTTTATGTTGTTGCCTTTAGGATTATTGTAATTATTCTGCATGTTGTTTTTCTTTCTCTACTTACTTTACTTTGAATACATATTACTCAAGTTTAGCTGAATTCCTCATATTTGTAATTTCTTACTCATTAACAATATATTTTCTTCTTGTTCATTTCCCATCATTTCTTCAACTATTTTTACCAATATACCAATTTTGAATATTATTTACTAAAACAGAAATGCATTTAAAATATTTTAAAATCAGATATGCAAAGTGTTTTCATAATTACAGAAGGTTTAGAATTGGTGTAAATGACAAGGGATGGCTCAAATTCCTAGAGGTGAGATAATTTGTTATTTTTCACCAAATTAGGCTTTACTCTTCTTTATCTTCTTCTTCCTCCCCCAACATCATAGATTTAAAGCTGGAATGGAACTTAAAGGGGTCTAGTCAGCTCCCTATTTTATGGATGAAGAAACCAAGGTGTAGAACAGTAAATTGCTCATCAAGTATTACCTTTACAAATCTGTCCCATTGATATTTGCATCCGTAATTTCAAAGTCCAAAAATCAGTGCCACTTTTGAAAAGACTAAATATCCGATCCTATGCTTGGTTAAAGCTCATTACAGTATAGAAGGTAACATGAAAAAATTGAAAATAGTGGAGAAGCAGAGGACATTTCACTTTCTTACTATATAAAAAGAGGTATGTATTGCTTGTCTTGACTAAAAAAGGATAACATGACTAATACTGAAATAAAAAGGAAATTTTGCCTATTGGGTAAAATGAATTAATTAATCAACACTTGCCACTAAGGGTACTCAAGTAATTACACTTATGTTTTAAGGTTTGTGGTTTTACAGTATGGGTGTTCTCACTGAAGTTACATATGAAAACCCCTAGACTTTGGGGGCAGAGCCAATATGACAGCAATAAACTAGCATGCTTCTGAAACTTTTTCCAACAATTCTTTAAAAGAAGCCTCTACACACGCCTTAAAGCTATAGATCCCACCAAAAAATAGAGTGAAACAAATTCTCAACTCAAGATATTGTCAGGATCTCCAGTAAAGGTCCATCTCATAGAAGGCAAAAGGAGAGTATAGCCCAGCATAGGCAGGAGGTGGGGGAAAGCCAGCAGGAGACTCTTAGCCACAGTGCAGCTCAGATCCTGGTGTAGCAAGCCAGCTAGAGAAAGTCCCAACCCCAGACAAAGTCTGAGCCCTGAGAACACTAGGGTAACAGACAGGACTGGTTTGCATACAAAAAAGATTTGGCATAAAGGAAGAAACAAACATCTGCATGGGCAAAACCGGGGGTGCATAGTTAACAGTTAGACTACATAGGCAACACCTTGGCACCAGATAAAACAGGGACCATTTCTCAACCCCAGCACAAATAAGTTTGCAACTATATTCCCTGTGTCCCAGAAACAGAACTCAACCATCAACATGTACAACCCCCCCCCCCCAAACAATGATCACCATAGAAAGCTATTATTCAAATAGGGCTGATAAAAATGTCATCTCAGAAGAAGAAAGTTGTGACAAATTGCCTACATATGAAGCATCAAAAGAGTTTATGAATTTTCTTCAAATCTAAAACCTTATGGAAGAACTCACAAAGGATTTTAAAAACCAAAGAAGAAAGGAAGAAGAAAATTGGAAAAAAAGAAAGAAGAATCATGCAGGGGAAATTGATTGAATATGATATGAAAAAATTGACTGAAGGAATAAACTCCATTAAAAGTAAAAATGACTGGGGGCAACTAGGTGGCACAGTGAATAGAGCACCAGTCTTGGAGTCAGGAGGACCTGAGTTCAAATCTGATCTCAGACACTTAATAATTGCCTAGCTCTGTGACCTTGGACAAGTCACTTAATCCAATTGCTTACAAAAAAAAGGACTCTAAAAATAAAAATAACCAACTGAAAAAATAATATAACTTATCAAGAAGCAAATTGACCAACTGGAAAAGGGAACACAAAAGTTAGTTAAGGAAAAATAAAGCCCTCAAAATTAGAATTGGACAGCTAATAACTCCATGAAACACAAAGATTCCATCAAACGAAACCAAGAGGTTGAAAAAATAGGAGAAAATGTAAAGTATTTTTTTAGGAAAAACAAATGACCTGAAAAATAGAACCAGGAGAGATAATTTATGAATTATTGATCTACTAGAAAGCTTTGATTGAAAAAAGAGCCTAGAAAGTATCTATCATGAAATTATCATGGAAAACTCTCCTAATATCTTAGAACAAGAAGACAAAATCGTCTTTGAAAGAATCCACAGATCATCTCCAGAAAGAGATCCCAGAAAACAAAACAAAATAAAACTCCTAGTATTGTAGTCAAATCCCAGAATTCTCCTATAAAGGAGACAATAATGCAAGCAGCCAAAAAGAAACAATTTAAATACTAAGGAAGTACAATCAGAATTACACAGGGTGTAATTATACAAATTATCAGTTGAATCATTAGTGGACTGGAAGACCTGGAATAAAAAATTTCCTGAGGGCAAAGGACTTTGGATTATAACAAAGAAATAACTATCCTGCAAAATTCAGATTCTTCTTGCTCATTTATCATAATTTCTTCAATTATTTTTACCAATATACCAATTTTGAATATTTTTAAAACAGAAATGAACTTAAAATATTTTAAAATCAGATATGCAAGTGTTTTCATAATTACAGAAGGTTTAGAATTGGTGTATATATGACAAGTGATGGCTCAAATTCCTAGAAGTGAGATAATTTTTTATTTTTCACCAAATTAGTCTTTACTCTTCGTCTTCTTCTTCCTTCCCCAATATCATAGATTTAAAGCTGGAATGGAACTTAAAGGGGTCTAGTCAGCTCCCTATTTTATAGATGAGGAAATGAATTTCAAATGAAATAGAAGACTTCCAAAATTTTCTTATTTAAAAAAACAGAACTGAACAGAAAGGTTGATCTTCAAACAACACTCAAGAGATGTATAAAAGAGTAAACAGAAAGGGGGGAAAAAGTTAGTCAATAACTTTAAAATCTATGCATTCCTAAAAGGGGTATATACTCATATTACCCGTGTAAGTCATGAGAATTGTATTTCTTTAAGTAGAGTCAAAAGAAACAAACAGAGAGAGAGGCATTAGATGGCCATGGGTATAAGATGACCATGAAAGTGTTGAGTCTTTAGCCAATATCTTAGGTAATAAGGGGGTTGAATAGAATTTCAGGGAGTGTGCTTACAGACCAGGGGGTATAAATGAGTCATGAAGAAATTTTGATCACAAGAGTTGTATTTCTATTGGGACAGAGGAAAGAGAGTATTTAGAGGGCCTGTACTTAATTTAATCATGAAATGATCTACTTTACTAGATAATTTAGTTAATAAGATTGTTGTACAATACAACAGAGGGAGAGAGTGTACTTAGAAGAACTGGACATGAAAAAGATCATAGAATGATCTTGCCTTGTCTTATTCTATACCTTAGTTAACAAGAGTTGTAATACTATAATTGAAATTGAAAAGAGAGAGAGAGAGAGAGAGAGAGAGAGAGAGGAAATAAATACACAATGAAGCAATTTTGCTTTACTTTTTAACTAGCCACAATTAGAGAGTATGTCTTGGAGGTGGAGGGTTCATGAAATGATTTTGCTCTACACGATATTTTCACTTGTGAGGATAGAGAATACTTGAAAAGAGGATGTGGCATAAATTAATTATAATTTATTCTTATTTATGACTTTTGAAAACTATTTTTCTAATGGGAAAGAAGAGCATAGTGTACTTAGTGACTACAAGGCAATGTTGCTTATCAATCAATCACTCAATCCTTGAGATAGTTACTTCTATCAGGAGAAAGTTAATATATTTTGACAAAGGTGTTTTAGGTACAAGACAGGGTTAAAACTTGAAAAGAAGGATTACACTAGGACTAGGCTAGGCATTAAAGAATAAATAGCAAATGAAGAGGCACAAGACCTGTTATAATAGAGGGAAAGAAAGTAGAATGTGAATGCTGAGTAAATCCTATTCTCAATAGATTTGTCCCAAAGAGGGAATAACACACATTCCCAATTGGGAATTTATTCTAATCTACAGGGAAGTTGGTGTGTGGTGGCGGGGGGGAGGAAAAAAGAAGAGGAAGAAGAAACTGATAAAAAGGAAGGCAAAAGTAAGACTAAAAGTAAGTGAAAAGTTAGAATTTAAATGAAAAATTAAAGGGGAAAGAGAAGAAAATATTGCTGAGGGGGTAAGAGGAAAGGATAGGGAAAAGTATAAATGAGGGACGATAGAATGGAGGGACAGAGTTTGTAATATTAATTCTTAAGTGAATGGGCTGAATTCTTTGAATAAATGGAAGCAGATGACAAAATAGATTAAAAACCAGAATTCTACAAGATGTAGTTTACAAGAAACACTTTTGAAGCAAAGAGATACACACAGGTAAAAGGTTGGAGCAAAATCTGCTTCATCAGAAGTAAAAATAACAGAAGTAGCAATTCAAATCCTATATAAAACAAAAGCAAAAATAGATTAAAAGGGATAAAGAAGGAAGCTACATTTTCTTCAAAAAACATAAACAACGAAGTAATATGTGTACTAAGTGGTATAGCACATATTCTTAGAGGAGATGCTAATTTAATAACAGGGAGATATAGAACGCAAAACTATAATAGTGAAGTACCTCATCCTCCCTCTCTCAAAATTAGGTAAATCTAACCACAAAATAAACAAGAAGAAAGTTAATAAAGTCATTAGATTTTAGAAGATTTAGATATAGATTTCTGGCGAAAATGAATGGGGAGTGAAAGGAAAATACCTTTTTCTCTGCATTACATGGCACCTATACCAAAACTTACCATGTACTAGGGCATAAAATAGAATGGCAGAAATATTAAGTACAGCCTTCTCAGATCATGATGGAATGAAACTTATATGAAATAATAAATTAATAATTATATATAAATGGAAAGATAAATCAAAAAGTAATCGGAAACTAAATAATCTAAATTTAAAGAATGAGTAGCTAAAATAACCAATCAGAAATAATCAATAATTTCATCCAAGATAATGACAACAGTGAAACATTATTAAAAATGTATGGGATATAGCCAAAACAATATGTAGATATAATTTCATATTTGTAAATCTTCATGAACAAAATAAAGAAAACAAGATCAATGAATTAGTCATGCAACCAAAAAAACCTAGAAAAAGAAAAAAAATTAAAATCCCATTACCAAATTCTGAAAAATATAAGGAGAAAATAATAAAATTGAAAGTAGGAAAACCATTGAACTAATAAATAAAACTAAGAGCTGGTTTTTATAAAAAAATCCACAAAAATAGATAAACCTTATTTAATCTGATTTTTAAAAAGAAGAAAACTAAATTACCAGAATCAAAAAATGAAAAGAGTGAATTCACCAGCAAGGGGAAGGAAACTAAAGTGGTAATTTGGAGCTCAATTTGCCCAATTCTATGCCATAAATTTGACAGTTTAAATGAAAATATTTACAAAAATATAAGCCATTCAGATTAACAGTAGAGGAAATAAAATGATTAAATAAACCCATTTAAGAAAAAGAAATTTAGTGCTGATACCTAAACCAGGGAGCACCAAAATAGATAAAGAAAATTATAGACCAATCTCCCTATTAAACATTGGTGCAAAAATCTTAAATAAAATTTTAGCAAAGAGGTAATCGCAAATTATTACTAGGATAATAGACCATGAACAGGTAGGATTTTTGCCAGGTAGGCAAGGATGGTTCAATATCAGGAACACATTAATCATAATTGAACATATCAATAACAAACCCTTGATAAAATACAGCATCCATTCCTATTAAAAATCACTAAAAAGTATAGAAATAATTGGAGCTTTACTTAAAATAATCTATCTAAAACTCTATTTAAAAACCCTAAACAAATATTATATGTATTGGGGAAAACTAGGAGTATTTCCAATAAGATCAGGGGTGAAACAACATGCCCCTTATAACCATTACTATTCAATAATTCAACAATTAATAAAAATGCTAGCTCTAACAATAAGAGAAGAAAAATTGAAGAAATCAAATTTGGCAATGAGGGAGCAAAGCTTTCACTCTATGTAGATGATATGATGGCATATTTAGAGAATCTGAGATAATCATCTAAAAAGCTCCTTGAAACAATTAACAAATTCAGCAAAGTAGCAGGATAAAAAATAAACTCATACAAATCATTGATATTTCTGAATATGAATAGCAAAGTTCATGAGCAAGAGATTGAAAGAGAAACCCCATTTAAAGTAAATGCAGACAACATTAAATATTGAGAATCTGCCTCTAAATAAGAACTCACTCTTTGACAAAAATTGTTCAGAAAACTGGAAAATAGTATGGCAAAAACTGACCACATCTCATACCCTAAACAAAAATAAGGTCAAAGTGGGTACAGGATTAAGACGTAAAGTGTGACATTAATTAACAGACCACGAAATATTCTATGGAAAGGAGAGAAATTTGTGACCAAACAAGAAATAGCGTACATTATAAATTGCAAAATGGATGATTTTGACTTTATTAAATTAAAAACATTTTTGTACTAATGAAACCAATGCTGCAAACATTAGAAGGATAACAGAAACCTCGAAACAATTTTCATAGCAAGTTCTGATAAAGGTCTGATTTCTAAAATACACAGAGAATTGCATCAAATTTATGAGGTCACAAGTCATTCACCAATTGATAAATGGTCAAAGGATATAAAGAAATTAGAGCTATATATAATGATATGAAAAATGCTCCAAATCATTACTGATTAGAGAATTGCAAATTAAAACAACTATTAGGTACCTCCTCACACCTATCAGACTTACTAAAATGCTAAAAAAGAGAAAACGATCAATGTTGAATAGGTTATGGGATATTTGGGACATTAATGTGTTGGTGGAGTTGTGAACTGATCCAACCATTCTGGAGAGCAATGTGGAACTATGCCCAAAGAGCAATAAAACTGATCATACCCTTTGACTCAGCAAATTCAATATTAGGCCTATATTCAGAAGAAATCATAAAATGGACAATTTTCTATATGCTTTATATAATAATGTTAAAATCGATGATAGCATTACAAGGTCAGAGTTTCTACCTCAAAAAATTGTTCTTGAAAAATTTTTGAAGGCAAGGTAAAAGGGAATGAAAAAGTTTCACAAAGACATGAAGATCAAAACTAAAAATATTTACTGCATTTTTGCCCAAGAAACACACATTCTGTGAAACACAAAGAGTTTGCTGCATTGGAGTTGGGCTTTACTTTCAAAAATATTTTTAGCAACTTTTTTTGTAGTGGCAAAGAGTTGGAAATTGAAGGAATGTATATCACTTGGAAAATGACTGAACAAGTCATGGTATATGAATGTTATGGAGCACTGTTGTTTTATAAGAAATCATTAGTGGTTGGACCTTAGAGAAATATGGAAAGAATTACATGAACTATTGCTGAGTGAAGTGAGCAGAACCAAGAGGACATTATACACATTAACAATAACATTGTGAGGTGATTAATTTTGATGGATGCAGCTCTTCTCAGCAGTTCAGAGATCATGGACAACCCTGAAATACTTGCTATGATCAATGCCATCTACATCTAGAGGAAAATGCCATGGAGTCTGTATTCATTCTATGTTGACTTTTTACCCCTTCCTTTCTGTGCTTTTTCCCCCTTTACCCTTAGTTCTAATTTTTCTTTCACAAAGTGACTAATACAAATGTACATGACTAAATGCACATGTACAACTTTTGCCAATCATTGCCATGGGGAGGGGGGATGATAGGAGGATGGTAAAAATGTGAAACTGATAAATTTGCAAATGAATTAATGTTGATAAATTACCTTTGCATGTAATTAGAAAAATAAAATATAATTTCAATAAAAATAAATAATAGAAAACAAATGACAACCTCCTCTATGTTTTATTTGATGATGGTTATGGGCTTCTGTGGCCAAAAATGTTCCCTATTTAGTGGGCTAGGCAATAGGGCCAAGAATTCACCTAAGAAAACACCTTTCTGGTTAGCCAGAGTGTCTGGAATAGATGCTTAATTTTCTATTGACCACTAAAAATAGTTTTCTTTTTTATTAATGAGTAGTCTCAGATTATCTGAATTGAGAAATTACTGATAAAGAGTAGAACAAAAAGCAAGCAATTCAAGGAAAATGTTACATTAAATTAAGATTCATTTAAATAATTTCAATGCAACAAACTTTGTCTATCAGAGAACTTGTGTTTCTTGGGCAAAAAGGCAGTAAATAGATTTAGTTCTAACCTTCATGTCTTTGTGAATCTTTTTTCATTCCCTTTAACCTTGTATTCAAAAGTGAATTTTCAAGATCATTTCTTTGAGGGAGAAACTCTGATCTTGGAATGTTATCATCAACCATAACGTTATTATAAAAAAAAAATCTTTGCCAGATATCTTGAGGTGATTTAAGTTCAGTCATCTCTAGGGAGGCATGAAAGAGGATAGAAGGAAACAAGTATTTATTGAGCAAGATCTACATAGCAGTTGTGCTGACCTCCTTACTATATGCCTGTGAAATTTTGACAGTCTACCAGCCATGTCAGGAAATGGATTTCTTCCATTTAAATTGTCCTAGGAAGATTCTGAAGATTACCTGACAGGAGAAGTTACTAGACACTGAAGTTCTTTCTCAAAAAAAAAAACAAACTGTCTAGAATTCTAATATTATTATAGAGAGTGCAGCTATGATGTCAGGTCATGTTGTTAGAATGCCAGATGTATGCTTATCAAAAGGACTGTTCTGTGGAGAACCCACACAGTGCAAGTGTTCACAAGGGGGCCGGAAGAAGTGATACTGGGACACCCTGAAGATCTCTCTTAAGAACTTCAGAATTGGTCCCTTTCCCATCTGCGCCCTCACCCTTTCTCTGTCTCCTATCTCTATCCCATTCTCTCCTCTCATAGTATCACCCCTTCCTTCTCCATCTTCATCTCTTTCCATCCTTCTAGTTTTCTTTCTCCTCCCTCTCTTTATTTCTCCTTTTTTCCTCTCAGGTCCCTATCCATTTCTCCCTTCTTTTCTTTTTTCCCCCATTTTCATTTTATTCTTTTTTTCTCTTGTCCCTCCTGTTACTATTTCCTCTCTCCCCATCCTATCCTCTTTGTGTCCTTCCTGTCTATATTCTTTCTTTTCTTAATTCTTCTCTCCTTTCATCTCTACTTCTGTCCCTTAACCAAACCCCCTTTCTCTCTATCTCCTTCAGCATCTCTTAACTCCTCACAGGCCTCAGCTTCCCCAGTCCTTATTGCTCTACTCATTCTTCCCTGCCCCAAATCCCTGAGCCATGATGCTGTCCCCGATGGTGGCTGGGGGGGGGGTGTGTTCCCGGGACTCTTCCTCCTTTCCAAGAACACGCTCCAGAGGCTGCCCCAGAGGCTGCCCCAGCTGCGCTGGGAGGAGGCCGACGGGGTCACTGTCTCAGCCAGGCTAGTGTCCTCAGTCCAAGCTATCCTGGCCTCCACAGCTGGCTACATTGTCTCCACCTCCTGCAAACATATCATGGATGACCAGCATTGGCTATCCTCAGCTTACACTCAGTTTGCAGTGCCCTACTTCATCTATGACATCTACGCCATGTTCCTGCGTCACTGGCACAAGCACCAGGTAAGGTCATGGAAAGGATGAGGGAGGGGCTGGCCCCCCAGGAGGCACTTGGGCTGTGGCCCGAGGCTACCCGCACAAGGAGTTCCTCAAGGTGCTGCACCATGCAGTCACGGTGCTGGTCTGTGTTCCACTATCCGTGGTGTGGCGCCAAGGCAAGGGGCGTCTTCTTTCTGGGCTGCATGTTGATGGCAGAAGTCAGCACACCCTTTGTCTGCCTAGGCAAAATCCTCATCCAGTACAAGCAGCAACACACCCTGTTGCACAAAGTGAATGGTCCCTTGATGCTGCTGAGCTTCCTGTGCTGTCGAGTGCTGCTCTTCCCCTACCTGTACTGGGCCTATGGGCAGCACGCAGGCCTGCCCTTGCTCTCCGTACCCCTCAATATACCAGCCTATGTCAACCTAGGGGGCGCCCTGCTGCTTGCTGCACAGCTCTCCTGGTTTTTCTTCATCTGCTGGGGAGCATGTCGCCTCTTTAGGCCTCGGGGACCCACCCCTCCAGTACCCCATCAGCCCCCGGGCCTTCACGATGGGCCCCGGGACTGAGGAGAGGGAGAGGGTTGGGGCACCCATTCCTCCAGGAATTGGGCTCTGGGACTGATGGGTAAGGATGGGAACTAGGGGCCTCTCCAGTGGTCCTAGGCCTGGAGGATAGGGATGGAGAAATTGGGGGGGAAGCTTCTCCCTATATGATGGTAAAAGGGATGGAACAGAGACCAGGCTTGTAAGAAACAGCTACCTCTCTTGTCCTCAGGGTGCCTGGGACTGAGGGACAGAGGGTTTGGAATGTCCAACGATCTCCTTTGTGTAGGGACTAAGAAAGTAAGAAAGTGGAAATTAGGAGGCACCCTCCTGCATATATAACCCCAGGGATACCCTTTTTTCCCAACTGTAATCTGCAGGGGGCCTAAAGGAGGGAAATTAAAAAGGAAGGTGCCCTATTCCACAGCAATTTAGGATAGGATGGATTGGGGGGAGGCTAACAGGGATTATAGAGGATCAAGGAGTAAATAATCTAGAGAAGGGCCCTCTCCTTTTTGCCAAGGACACGCCTATTTACCTTCCCCATATGCTGTAGTCTAGGGGAAGGCAGCTCCTAACCTCATGCATTCCCTCTGGGTGGGAGAAGTACCTCTAACCTCTTTGTGTCTCACCAGGGTATAGCTTGGCTACCCCTTAGAGCTAGCTAGCTCCTCTCCTACACAGGCAGCCCAGCATCTTTCCAGACCCTTAGGAATTTTATTTATTTCCCCAGGTTTGTATTAGTTTCTTATGGGGAGGCAGACACTGACAGGCCACACACCACCACCACCTGGCCCAGCCTCTTCATTGCTGAGTGCCCCACTTGGGGGAAACTGGGGGAAGGGGCTCTTGCGCTCATTCCTTCAGGCTATATAATTTGGCCTTCTTGCCCTCTCCCACCTGTCCCTGGGTGCTACAGACCTCTTGAGGCTTCCTCCAGATCCAGGAGGGGGGGAACCTTGGGAGGCGCTATATAAAGACTGCTAATAAAGATGAGATCAGCGTGAAAAAAAAAAAGAACTTCAGAATTGATTGTGCAGCATGGGAGACACTTGCACAGAACCTTCCAACTTGGTGTGCCCTCGTCAATGAGAGTACTGTGCTCTGTGAGAAGAGTAGAATTGAAGCAGCTCAAAGGAAACATGACATATGTAAGTTTAGAATACCCACCTCAGGTGTTCATATGAACCATTTATGTGCAACCTATGATAGAGATTTCAAGCTTGCATTGATCTGATCAGCCATAGTCAGATATTCTGTAAATTGTCTCAAGCATAGTGATATCATTTTGGTCTTCTTTGATAATGGACAAGGACCAACTAAGTGACAGGCATCATGTTAAACATTAGGGATACAAAGATAAAGAAATGGAATCTAGTTCCTGCCCTTGAGGAGCTTATATTCTAACATGAGAAGATAACACTGGAAAGGGTCCTGGAAAAGTGCATGATGGGAGCTGGAAGAAAAGTAGGAAGAGGGGATGAAGGTACCTGGAATGAGTACATAATTTTGAAGTTCAAAAAGGAAGGAACAGGAAAAGGGGGGGGATGAAGGAAGACTGGCCAGGGTGCTATCACAAAATGGATATTCTAGGAGGAATTTATTTTTAGGAGAAGGGAAATGGGATATTTTATGATGAGTGGATATTCCTCTCTAAGACCAGGAAGGGGACTTACTCTTGGTGGGGTGATCTGATGTAATGGTACAGCCAGAGATAATTTAAAGCTGATTGACCTTTGATGAGGCTAAAAATTGCTGAGACTTCCTAGATATTTTGTTTCTTCTCATCACCCAATAAAGGAGTAGTTGCAAGCCTTCTACTTTCCATCTGAACTGTAAGGCACACTTCCCAATATCATATTTCCTGATCAGTTCAGGGAACAAAAAACAAGAATGTCTCCTTTTTGACTTCTAGCCAATATGCAACCAGTGATTATATTATTTACTTCTTCAGTGGGCCCCCTTTTGAATTTTTATGTACATGCATCTGATAGATGCTAAAAAGGTCATGTCACCTGACTCCTGGTTACATGTTAGTCCTTGTGGATGGATATTTAAGAATATGTCTAACATTTTAAATAAGATGAAGTGATATTCCTTTTCACTGAGTTAAAGCTCAGAAAGAGGTTTAGAAAAGTATTTTCTTCAAGCAAGAAAAAGACTAACCCCTACCAATCCAGCCAAGAGAGAAGAAGGGGTAGTGTTGGGAATTGTGGGACATTATAGCTATGGGCAGAGAGCTATCATTTTAGCTTGAGTCACTCTGACACTTTAGCTGGCTAGAAACTGAAAATGCCTCCAGCATCTACAGGTGTATTATAGTCAGCTATACACCTTATTAATAAAGTCTCTAGTTACCCACACAACTTCATCTAATCTTTATTACATTAACTTTTATTCCACTTTAACCTGTACTTCAAGTCCCATTGACATGAGACTCTTTATTCATTGGTGGGGATCAATGCCTTGTGCCTGTTTGAAAGGCAGGATGGAGTTAGTTGGAGCAAGAGAGAAAGGAGAATACTCACTTTGGGCTCACCAGGCTTTTCAGACTCTTCTGACTTTCATTTTGGAGAAAGGGGTGGACATGGGCCAATTCTCTTCAGGTTACTGAGGGAGACAAAGACTGGGAAGAAGCTGACTTAAAAGAATTGTGATTGTATCCTTATTCTAAGACTGTTGCACTAGAGACTTCAGGAAATTTCTCCTTAAATGAAATGTGTCTCTTTCTTGGTTGAGTTGAATTATCTTACTTCCAATGGGAGTAATATTTCAATTTATGTTGACTGATATATACTTTCATATGTATATTGTCTGATTTCTAATTCTGGTTTCTGTTTAATCATTACCTTAGATAAATGAATTTCTTTAATTTTTGCTATGGTTTTTGGTTGGGAGTGAAGACTTAAATATAAAGTTTGGGATCTTCCCAAATAGTCAAAAAGAGTCTAGATTGAACCTGAAAATTATATCACCTAAACTGACAATACTTTATGGATTAATTAATTAATTTTAGCCCAGCAATCCTTCTCTCTCTAAGAATAGGGCAGCTTATATCTGGTTTTAACATCCTGCTTCTACTTCTATTACAATTCATGTCTTCCTTGGAAAAGGGTGGGAGGGACTTCTGGGACAGAGTCAAGATATTGGCTAGCATGTTCCCTGATGAAGCCTCTACATAGACCTTAAAGGTACAGATTCCCCCCCCCCCCCAAATAGTAAGACAATTTCTCAACTCTAGTTATCATAGAAGATCTCCAGTGAAGGTATGTTTCTTCAGGGGAAAGGGGGGGAATAGGCAGATAGGCAGGAGAGTGGGAAAAGCAGCAAAAGGCTTCTAGCCAAAACACAGCACAGGTCCTGTCAACTAGACAGTAGTCCAGATTCTAGCAGCTGGACAAGTACCTGGGTCTTGTGTTAGCTAGATAACATGTCAGCAGGGAGGGTCTCAAACCCGAATGTGTATTACAAGGACATAGCAAAACTTTAATAATGAAGGTCCTCAACCTCCCTCTCTCAGAACTAGATAAATCTAACCACAAAATAAAAAAGAAAGAAATTATGAAGGTGAATAAAACCTTAGGAAACTTAGATATGACAGACATCTGAAGAAAGCCTAATGGGGATAGAAGAGAATATACCTTTTTCTCTGAAGTTCATGGAACCTATAACAAAATTGACCATGTTCTAGGGCATTAAAAAACCTTACAATCTAATGTAGAAATGCAAAAATATTAAATGTATGCTTTTCAGTTCATGAAACAATAAAAATTATATGTTATAAAGGGCCATGGGAAGATAACCAAAGAATTAATTGAGAACTAAATAGCCTAATTTTAAAGAAATAGTTGATTAAATAACAAATCATACAAATAATCAATGATTTCATCCAAGAAAATGACAACAATGAGACATCATGACAAAATTTAAGGGATGCGGCCAAAGCAGTTTTAGGGGAAATTGTATATCTCTAAATGCTTATAAGAATAAAATAGAGAAAGATCAGATAATGAATTGTGCATACTACTTAAAAGCTTTAAAAGTACATATAAAAGATCATCAATTAAAATTGATTTAGAAATTCTGAAACTCAAAAGAGAGGTTAATAACATTGAAAGCAAGAAAACCAATGATCTAATAAATAAAACTAAGACTTGATTTTATGAAAAACTAATAAAATGGATAAATCTTTGATTAATCTGATTAAACAAAAGAAAGACTACTGCTATTCCTGCATGGGAAGATAATACTGATAACTCATGAATCTTCTCATTTATTAGAACAGTTAAAAGGAATACATTTGTCTGTGTGTGTGTGTGTGTGTGTGTGTGTGTATGTGTGTGTGTACACACACAAAGCAAAGGAAGCAAAGGAGGGAACTGGATATGAAAGTATAATATAATGGGGAGAAAGGAATGTATTGGGAGAAAGGGAGAGGCAGAATAGGCACAGAAAAAGTTTTTGCAATGCAGTGGAAGGGGGTAAGGTAAGGGAATTAGTGAGCCTTCATTCTACATTGTAAGTGACTCAGAATGGAAATAACATACACATTCAATAGGATATAGAAATCTATCTTACACTAGAGGGAAAAGGAGAGGAAAGGGATAGGAAAAAGGGAACGGGGAGAAGAGGGGACAGGTAGGTGATAGAAGAGAGATAAGATCATGGAGAGGACAGAGTGAAAGGAGAAAGAAAATCGAATAAATGGATGTGAGGAGGAATAGGATGGAGGGAAATAAAGTTAGCAAGATTTTGAAAATCAAGTAAGTGAGTAAAGAGGAAAAATTGGGTAAAGAAATAAGAGTCATATGGGAAAATCTGCTTTTTAAGGCATTCTTTTCATTGACCTTTTGGACTGTTTTTTTCCATTTGCTCTAAACTGCTTTCAAAGATGTTATTTTCTTCATTATTTTTAATATCTCCTTCACCAAGCTACTGACTTGTTTTTCATGATTTTCCCACATTGTTCTTATTCCCTACCCAATTTTTCCTCTACCTCCCTTACTTGATTTTCAAAATCTCTTTCAAACTTTTCCATTTCAGAATTTTCTTGGGGGCTTTGGATACAGAAGCTTTGATTGTCATCTTCTGGATGTGTATTTTGATCCTCCATGTATGAAAGTAATTGTCTATGGTCAGATTCTTTTTCTTCTGTTGTTTACTCGTTTACCCAGACTATGATTTGATTTTAACTTTTTGTTAAGGCGGGGCTCTGCTTCCAAGGTGGAGGACACACTTACTCAAGCTTTTGAGGGGTTTTGCATCTGCTTTCAGGGATACCCCCCACTCTTCTCCCTCCCCCCACCCCGGGATCTCAATTTCTCCAATTTCTTATGAGAGGCTCTAACTGCACTCCTGGCCTGTGCTCTAGCTCGTGGATGACCACAAGTTCTCCCCTCTACCCTGTGTGAGGAGAGTCCCTGCTCCTCTATGGTAGTATGGAGCCCGGGATAGCAACCTGGATCTGAATAAAGGCAAAACATTAGAGTCCTGCTCCAGGGATAGAAGAAAGATCTCTGCAGTTTCCCCTAACACACTTACCATCTGTGGACTGAGTACTCTGGAAGCAGCTTCTGGGTGGCTTTTTGCTTCCCAGGGCCAGTGTCCTGCTGAGAACTGTGTTGATGGGGGCTCCATGCTCACTCTGGTGAGGCAGTTTTTCCACTGATCTACCGAGTTGTCCTTGGCAATCCCTGGCCTGAAAGCTTTGGAAACCACTAGCACTGCCATGGACCCCAGTGCCCCTGAGGACCCAAGCACTCCACAGGCTGTTCCTGGATGGCTGGAGCAGGTTTACTCCAGCTGCCAGCACAGTCCGGGTTACACTGTGGTCCTTTCCAATGCTGGTGGAACAGACCCTTGCCTCAGATCTTCTGAGTTGTTTTGGGTGGAAAAATTGTTTTACTCAGTCTTTCTGTGAGTTCTGCCACTCTAGAATTTGATTTGATTAGAGTTTTAATTTAAAGGTATTTGGAGTGGTCTGGGGGAGAGGTTCTGGGATTTTCTGCCTTCACTTTGCCATCTTGGCTCTGCCCAACAATCGTGTTTTGATAGCTGTGTCACAGTTCTGTTTAGATTACCTCTCTCTTCTACTTATTGACTTGGAACAGAATAAAATTACCTACAATAGACTCATCACTTACTCTATAAACCCTGACTTTTCCAATTATTTATTACCTGACCATCAGCAGCATGTTGTTCTCCTAAAGGGGAAAGTAAATTGAGAAGTTCAGTACCAATAGAAACAACTTTTTCCTTGAAACCATCCATAATTGATTATTACTTCAATAAGCATTTATTTAGTAACTACTTTGCACCATACAAATTATTAATTAATTTATAGAATCATGAAATGAGGGGGGTGTACCTAGTTTTCTGGATACTAGTCAGGATGGACCATGGTACTTATGTGTAGTAATAATCAATCATTTTTTAATAAGGCATGAAGGGTGTTGAAGTGAATGACACAAAAAGGAAATAGAGAAGCAAAGAGTGTGGGAGATGATGTTGAAGTGATGGAGGAAGGAAGACAGTTGTGCTAGAAAAGTCATAATGTCACTCAAGTAAGTTATGGTTTGGGGTTGGGAAGATTCAAGTGATATGAACCTAGACAGAGATGGAGAATTATTCAGTAGAATGGAGTTTGGGATTTCATTTTTAAAGAATTTTTGTGGGGGATGGACTAATTCTCATGTGCATTTCTTTGGTCTTAGGTCATTTAGAAATCTAAATAATTGATGCATTACTGGTCTTACTGTGGATATTTGGAGCTTATTTAATGTTTACGATTATAGGATCAGAATATGTAGGAAGGAAAAGAGGTAATAGTGGTATCCTGAAAACCTAGGGAGAAGAGAGTATCGAGGAAGAAAGAGTAAACAATGGTGTCATAAACTGAAGATGAATCAAAAGTAATGAAGACAGACAAAAAGCTATTAGATTTGACTACTCAGAGAGCATTAATAAATTTTGAGAGAGCAATTTCAGTGGGACGATAAGGTCAGAAGTTGAACTGTAAGATGTTAAGAAGAGAGTGGGAAGTGAGAAAATGCAACCACCCTGGTAGTTGACTTTCTAAGAAGTTTAGCTACAAAAGATAGAAAGAGATATAGGTATAAAGGGAGGAGTTAAAAAAAAAGGATTTCAAGATTGGCAAGATTAAGGGTATGGCTATTTTAGTGTGTGGGTGATGTGGAGTCAAGGAGTAAATAAAATAGCTAGCTCATGGTACTCATGGTAAATTGAAGAATGAGCAGTTAGGGTAGTTGAGAGAAAATCAGTATGCATTTTGAAGTCAGGAGAGAGTTTGAAAGGAGAAGAAAACTGGGCGGCAGGTATTAAACTTGTTGAAGTAAGGAAGGATGCTGATCTGGGGGGTCTGGAAAGAAGAACTTCCAGATTTTATTTGCAATAATTACTAGGAATAGTATGAATGTCAAAAGAAGAGAGATTCCTGAGTCTTGGAGATAGGTGGAGAAATTGGAAATGTCAATGGGGAGAAAAGAGTATTCCAATTGCCCTGTCTGGATCCCTGGGCCAAAGAGAATGACTGGATGTGTAAACAGAATTGGAAAGGTTGCCCAGGGAGACTGTTTCATCAGGAATAATCCAAATTTCATCTTATTTCATAAGAATCTACATTATTTGGCATCAAAGATTTCTTTTTTGGCTTGTATTTGTATCATCAGCACTTAGCATAGAACCTGGTTCATAGTAAAGACCTGATAAATACTTTGACTTGATTTGACTCTGTATAATAATACCTAATATGATCTTCATTTTTGTGTAAATTACATAATGATGCCAGGTCATACTTATTATAAGTGACAATTAATGTACAGCCAGATGAAAGTTGTAATATATTGCTTCAACGTCAGTCTGCACTTGTCTATTGTGTGGTGTGTGATGTGTTGTTACATACCATATTATCAGCAGTTGTATTAATATTTTTAAAATGTCCTTAACAAAATGGATGCAAGGAAGACTATTTAAGATGAAAGCATTGCCAGCTCCAAAAAGAAGAGATATTTGCCTAAATTAGAACAGAAATTTGATGTAGTTATATGGCAAGAATATAGTTAGAATAACTCTAAAATAGAATGAGATTCAGAATGCCTGAATCTAAAGTATAGAGTATTACAAAACACCCAGTTGAAATATAATAAAAGCAAAATTACAATTGAATTTTGCACACAAATACAAGGGACAGAAGTATTAAAATGATAGAAATAGAGATTCTTTTTTTGCCATTTGGATTGAAAAGGGCAATCATAGACAAGTTCCACTTAGCACAGTTCTCATTCAGACAAAAGCTTCAAGTTTAGATAAAACAGAGAGAAAAATGAAAATGAAGTGATAGTAAAGAAACATTTGCTGCAATTATTTTTTTGGTTTGATCTCTCTTTAAAAAATCAATGTTGGGGTAGTTATGTGGTATAGTGGATAGAGCACCAACCCTGGAGTCAGGAGGACCTGAGTTAAAATCTGATCTCAGACACTTAATAATTACCTAGCTGTGTGACCTTGGGCAAGTCACTTAATCTCATTGATTTGCAAAATCAAAAACAAAAAACAATAATGTTAGGATTGCTAGATGAAGTAATAGATAATGCACCAATCCTGGAGTCAGGAGGATCTGAGTTCAAATCCAGTCTCAGACACTTGATACTTACTAGCTGTATGATCTTTGCCAAGTCACTTAACCCATTGCTTCTCCCACTCCAAAAAAACCAAGAATGCAAATAGCAAATCAACTTCAATTACATGGTGTTAAAGTTATCAGAGAAGCAACCATATAGAGGAAACCAAAGCTAGATTTTAAAATTTATTATTTGATGAAAATAATTGAAGAATGTAGATAACACTGATCAACAAAATTGTAATGTAGGTGATAGACTTAGAGCTCATATTTCTAAGAAAGAAAAACAGCCTATTTTTAAAGAGTCTAAGGATCTTCTAACACTTTTATTGAGAGGGAATGTAGAAAGAAAATTTAAATTTTATGCTATATATTTTAAAATTTAGATGCTGGTTTATTTATCTTGAAAATCCTTGCACTCTGGGTGACTGTTACCATAAATTGTTTTTAGTTCTTTTGTGGTTAAGTAAAAAAAAAAATGGGTGACTAAAGATATTTTTTGAAGTGTGGTTTTCAAGTTATTTTAACCTTACTGTCAAAAAACATTGCAAAGACAACAGTATCATGTTAAAAGCTATTGCTGATTTTAGATAATGTCCAAGGTCATCCATTAGTCCATTGTGTGAGAATGTAAAAGTCATTGTTTTTTAAAGACCAAACACTTCTTTATTATGGGTTTAATGGATTAAGGAACCTTTGCAACATTTAAGGTCTATTAACTAAATCAAACTTTTGAAAAGGCAATTTCCTTAATTGACTTCTGGAAAGATTATAATCTGAAAGATAGTACATAATATCAGTTATTTTCACTTTATCATTTATTTGTTAAAGTCTTAATCCACAGCATAGCATAGCAAAGCACAGCATAGCATAGCATAGCATAGCATAGCATAGACCCAATTGTCTCCTATTTGTTTTATAATTAAATGACCCAAATTATTTGGGGGAGATTACATAGTATTGAGTTTAAACCACTTGCAACTCCTTTCCTATTGTCTATAGGACTGAGATGCTCCATACCACATACATATGTTCCCAATAGTGGAAAAAAAAAGAAAGAAAAAACAAAAATATTCTAAAAACCAAAACAACAGCAAAAAACCTAAATCCAGTTGAATTGTAGTTTGAAAGAAGTGATGAAATTCTGAATTTCTCAGCATGTTCTGGAAAATGTTTGAGAGGTTAACCAGATTTTCCATTTCTTTCATTCCTTCCTTGGTAATACTACTTTCTCTGGACTGAATTACTTAAATATGCTAATCATTTTACTTCCAATTGTATTTTAAAATATCTCAGTATTTAGAAATCACAAAGAATTGGTAGAGATTTAAATCAAAGCCAAACAAAACAAGTAAAGTATTCTTTAGAGTTTCAAGACAAATGGATCCAGAGATTTGCAGGTGTGGGTTGGACATGATTTTCCCATCAGATATAATACTACCTCCAACAGACATATACATTTCAAGAAAAGCTGGCATTCATTTCAACCTAAACTTTTCTTTGAGAAATTTTATCCTTAACCAGTAGGTTGATTTTATTTGCATATGAACGTATTTCAGTTGGAAAGTTCTATAGATTTAGAAAGACCTTGACAAAAATTCGCAAAGTGTTTCCTAACATCACTCAACAAGAGAGTATAAATGGCTGGCCCAAGAACCAGCAGTGCCAAGAGGCAGGGAGGCTCAGATGTTAGGCTCTGAGTAATACAAATAAAACATGTAATTCAGCAACTAATCCACAGTGAACTTATAATAACATGACTCACAACAAGAAAAATGTTCAATGAAATATTATGCTGAATGGCAAATGATTCAGTGAAAATATTATTCAGAGCAAGCAATTACTGAGTGAAGGTATAACCCACAACAGACAATTACTCAGTGAAAATATTACACAGGGCAGGCAAATATTCCATCAAATGGGTGACAAGTACAGCAATTATTCAATAAACAATTGTATAATTGTACCCAATGGGACACATTTGCCATAGAGTGTACAAATCATCTGTAGACTCTAAAGATGCTACTCTGACTGTTGAAAATGTAGATAATTTATGAACCTCATTTGTCATTTGAGAGATAGCAAATTTGCTACTATTTTACTCTCAGGTAAACGCTATTTAAAAAAAAGCTTGCAAACAATTTTCAAAGTCCATTTTTTACTGCATACACCCTTATTTTCTTATTCATTTTTCTATTTTCTTCCTTATATTGTACCCTTCCCCCATCCTTTCACTAAAACAGAGATGTTTCTGGATCAGCTAGAAATAGAGATGATGTTAAGGACTTGCTTATCAACTTCAGTTATAGACACAATTTGTTCCTCTTCTGAACTTTCAAATTTTTGTCATGGGTATGTATCCACAATCCTTTTGGTCTTTGTAGTTCAATAACTCATTTTCTTTGGTTTTTTATTCCTCATATCCAAATCAGTTGATATATCTCATTTTCATTTTTAAAAAATCTCTCTATTCACCGGGCTATGGCCTGTTTAATTCAGCTATTGAAGTAACCTCTTAACTGGTCCCCTTCATTTTTTTTTTTTGGTTTTTTCAAGGCAATGGGGTTATGTGTTTTGCCCAAGGTCACACAGCTAGGCAATTATTAAGTTTCTGAGGCTGGATTTGAACTCAGGTCTTCCTGACTCCAGGGCCAGTGCTCTATCCACTGTACCAGTTAACTACCCCCATTTCTTCTTTTCTAAGGTATTCTGTATATTGATGCCAAAATGATTAAAGTGCAGTCCACTAATATCATTCCTTTATTCAATAAATGCTAAATCCTCCCAATTGACTTTTGGATTAAATATCACTTTCTCTGTTTAGGTTTGAAAGTTTTCTATGACTTGACCTCAAACTTTTTCAATGTCATTATATATTACTTCCCTTATTGTATCTGATAGTCTGACCAAATTGACCTTCCTGATGAGTACTATCTTTATATCTTTGCAGTGACTATCTCTCATTCCTGAAATGAACTTCTATATTACATCTGTCTCTTAATAATTCTTTTTTATTTTTGCTTCATACCTCTTCTCCTGGGATAACTTGTACATTTGTTTCATTATACACTAGCTATTTTGAGTAGCATTGTCACACACAAAAATCACTTTTTCTTTATTTTGTATCTATTTTTGTGCTTATCTTTTCATTTATTGTCTTTTGTGATAGAATGTAAACTAGGACTATTTCATTTTTATCTTTGTATATTCCACAAGACAAAATGTTTATTGATGGATTCATTGGTTTGTATCAGAGTTTAGAATGAATATTGATAAACTGGAACGTATCTAAAGAAAACTCTTCATGGTGAGAGAACTAGAGAATACAAGACATAAGGCTCTATTAAAGGATGCTTAGATGGAAGAAGAAAGTACTTCACAGGGTAACGTGACAGCTACCTTTAAGTTTTTGAATGGCAGTTATATGGAGTGGGGGGGAGGTTATTAGTTTTTTTTAAGATGATGATGGTGGTTAAAATGTTTGCTTAGCTTTAGCAGGCAGAACTGGGATCCTGGACCTTGTGGAGTGGTATATTTTTATTTGCTGTAGGGAAAAACTTTCTAAAAATTTTAGAATCCTACCAAAGTATGGTTTGACTTAGGTAGCAATGAATTTTTCATCACTCATTATGGAAGGGTTTGGATAATCACTTGCAAAGCCATAGAATTGACTTTTTGACCAGATTGGGTCTGTAATAAAAAACATTGAAAAAATGTTTAAATTGTGACAATCTTTGATTCCTTTTTTTTAAAAAAAACTACATTTAATTTTAAAATTTATGCACCTGTTTTTTCATCCAGAGCACAGTCCTTTGAAACAAAGAATTCAAAAAAAAATGTTTGTAAAATAAACTCATTTCATGAACTTGACAATATATACAATTTTACCACACCCATAGTACCCAGATTAGTTGGGGGGGGTAGTGGTGTATATTTTCATCTCTTCTTCTGACACTAGTTTGGTCATTATAATTACACCGTTTATTTATCTTTTGTTGTTGTCATTACTGTCCCCCCATGTCTGAAATACTTATTCTGAAATACTTATCCTCCTCTTCTCTACCTACGTGCTTTCCTGACTTACTTTATATCTGAGTTAAAAATCTCATCTAAGGAAGGCTTTCTCAATACTTCTTAATTCTAATGTCTTTTCTCTTAATTATTGTCTTTCTTATCCTATATTTAACTTCCTTGTACATATTTGTTCTCTTGATGTTTCCCCCATTAGCTTGTGAGCTCCTCAAGGGCAAAGACTGTTTTTTGCCTCTTTTAGTTTCCCCACCTCTTAACATAGTGTCTGTCACATAAAAGGTGCTTAGTAATTGTTTTACAGACTGAGTTGCTGTTCTGTTTAAATTATTGTATTTGTCATGTATAATTTTCCTGGTATTTACTTAACTTCAATTCAATTCTCTTCCTTTCCTTCTTTCTATCTTCATATTCATATCTTTTAATACTACAATAATATTGCATCGTATTTGTGTAGCAAAATTTGCTTTTTGATTAACTGATGAATACTGACTTTGTTTCTTGTTTTTGTTATTAAAATACAGCATACACACATTTATTTACTTTTTAGTTTGTGTGTGTGTGTGTGTGTGTGTGTGTGTGTATACAAGACTTTTCTGTGTTTACCTTCTTGGGGATACATTACTAGTAGTGGAATATCTGGGTCAAAGAGGAAGAAAATTTTAGTCATGTTCCTAGCATAATTCCAAATTATTTTCCCAAATAGTTCAACCAATTCATATCTTCAGCAATTATGCCAGTGTATTTGTTTTTCTTAGGTCTTCCAATATTGATTATTACCATCTTTTGTCATTTTGGACAGCTTCATGAGTTTGAGTAGAAATTTCAGATTTATTTAATTTGAATTTTTCTTAATAGTAATGATTTTCATATGGTTGTTAAAATGTGTAATTTGTATTTTGAGGACTATTCATATTTTTCCACATCTTATACAATGGGGAATTGGCTTGGTCTTATATACTTGTAGATCATAATTTTATTATATATACAATGCAAATATTTTTATTCTATTATGTCCCTTCCTTTATTTACCTAGTTATACTGACTTTATTTCTGTGATAGCTTTTCAATTGCTTTTGATAAAAATAATCTCCTTTATTTTTAATGATTGAATTTATCTTTGGTTTGATTAACACTTTTCCCCTATCTTTGAAATATATCTGATCTTATTCTTCTCTCTCTCTGTTTTAGTGGTATTATCTAAGTCTGTGATGCTATAATAAGCTAAAATGTATTTCAGAATCTCAATTTTATTTTTAAGACCATAGTCTGAAACTTATTTCGGACTGGATTTTCCTTCTTTAAGAATTTTAAAGTTTATTGCTTTTCTTTTTTCCTTTTTATTCATTCATTCATTCATTCATTCATTCATTCATTCATTCATTTAGCTATTTATTTTCCAATTGCATGAAAAGCTAATTTTCAACATTCATCCCTTTGCAAGCTTTTGAGGTTCACATATTCCCCATGCTCTCTTCCCATTCCCCCTCCCCAGCAGCCAGTAATCTGGTATAGATTGTACATATAAAATCACATAAAATATATGTCTATATTAGTCATACTATGAAAAATGAACTAGAACTAAGGAGAAAAAATCATGAGAAAGAAAGAAAACATAAAAGAAGTTTTAAAAAGTGAACATAGTATGCTTGCTCTGCATTCAGATTCCACAGTTTTTTTCCACTGCATGTGAAATTGCATTTATTTTGACTGGTTTCTCAGGATTGTTCTTGAGCAGCTAACTGCTGAGAGGAGTTGCTTCCATCATAATTGGTCATGTCACTATGTTACATTTAGTGTGTTTAATGCTTTCTTAGCTCTTTTCACTTCACTCAGCAGCTGTTCATTCAAGTCTTTCCAGGTTTTTCAGCAGTCAGGTTGCTGATGATTTTTTTATAGGTTTTTTTTTTTTGGCAAGGCAATGGGGTTAAGTGACTTGCCCAAGGCCACACAGGTAATTATTAAGTGTCTGAGTCTAGATTTGAACTCAGGTATTCCTGACTCCAGGGTCAATGCTCTATCCACTAGGCCACCTAACTGCCTGATGATTTCTTATAGAGCAATAGTACTCAGCATTCATTTGTCATAGTTTGTATAGCCATTCTCCAACTGATGGACATCCCCTCAATTTCCAATTCTTTGTAGCACAAAAAGAACCGGTATAAATATTTTTGTATAATTCCCTTTTTTTATGATCTCTTTAGGATCTAGTCCTAGTATTGGTATTGCTGGGTCAAAGGTTATACACAGTTTTATTGCCCTTTGGGCATAGTTCCTAATTGCTTTCCAGAATGGTTGGATCAGTTCACAACTCCACTAACATTGCATTAATGTTCACATTTTCCCACATCTTCTCTAGCACTGATCATTTTCCTTCTTTGTCATCTTAGCCAATCTGATATGTGAGAGTTGGTATCACAGAATTATTTTTGTTTGCATTTCCTTAATTAATAAAGATTTGTGGCATTTCTCATATGACTAAAGATGGTTTTAATTTCTTCATCTGAAAATGGTCTGTTCATTTGTCAATTTTTCCATTTATCAATTAGAGAATGACTTATTTTCTTATAAATTTGACTCAGTTTTCTATTATTCCCATTATTTTAGAAAAGAGTCCTTTATTAGATAATAATGCTAAAAATAATTTCCCATCTTTCTGTATTTCTTCTAATCTTCTAATCTTGTTTGCAGTGGTTCTATTTGTGTAAAAACTTTTAAATTTAGTATAGTTGTAATTTTCCATTTTGTAATTTGTTATGTTCTCTATCTCTTGTTTAGTCATAAACTTCAATAGATTTGACAGGTATACTCTTCTTTGTTCTCTTAATTGACTTAAGGTATCATCTTTCTCATCTAAATCCTATACTCATTTCAACCTTATCTTGGTATAGTGTGTGAGATTTTGGTCTATACCTACTTTTTGCCATACTATTTCCTAGTTTTTGTCAAATAGTGAGTTCTGATTGTAGAAACTAGTCTTTGGGATTATCAGGTGGTGTATTGCCTTAGTCATTTACTACTCTTTTTTTAGCTAATAGATTCCAGTGATTTCTTCTCTATTTCTTAGCTAGTTCCAGGCACTTTGGATGACTGGTGTCTTATGAAATAGTTTTAGATCTGATATGGCTAGGCCACCCTACTTTGTATTTTTTCATTAATTACCTTGATATTCTTCCCCTGTTGTTCTTCCAGATGAATTTTATTGCCATTTTTTCTAGTTCTCTAAAATAACTTTTTTGGTAACTTTATTGGTATGGCAGTGAGTAAGCAATAAATTTAAGGTAGAATTGTTATTTTATTATATTAATTTAGCTTACCCTTGTACAACTGACATTTTCTCAAATGTTTAGGTTAGACTTCATTTGTGTGAAAAGTGTTTTACGTCTGTGTTCATGTAGCTTCTGTGTTTGTCTTGGGAGTTAAATTTCCAAGTATTTGAGATGTCTACAGTTAAATGGATTTTTTTTTTTAGATTTTTCAAGACAATGGGGTTAAGTGGCTTGCCCAAGGCCACACGGCTAGGTAATTATTAAGTGTCTGAGGTCGGATTTGAACCCAGGTACTCCTGACTCCAAGGCCGGTGCTCTCTTCACGGTTCCACCTAGCCACCCCAAATGGAATTTCTTTTACAATCTCTTGTTATTGGGCTTTGTTGGTCATATAGGAATAAAGGCTCATTTATTCCTATACTCTCTAGTGTTTTAATAGTAATGGGTGCTATATTTTGTCAAAGGCTTTTCCAGTAACTTTTGAGATAATTATATTATTTCTTCTTATTGATATGATCAGTTATGATGATTGTTTTCCTAACATTGGATCATCCCTCCATGCCTGGTAAATCTTATCTTAGTGATGACTCGCTATAACCCTCTTTGCTAAAATTTTATTTAAAATTTTCACATAAATATTAATTAGGGTGATTGGTCTGTAATCTTCTTCATCTGTTTTGATTTTTCCTGATTTAGGTTTTCAGCACAATGTTGGCATCATAAAAAAAATCGTCAGAACTCCACCTACTTTTTCAAATGGCTTATATAGAATTTTAGCTAATTTTTCTTTAAATGTTTGATAGTATTCACTTATAAACAATCCTGGAGATTTTTTTTAGGGAGTTCATTGATGGCTTGTTTAATTTATTTTTTCTGAAATGACTTTATTTAGGTATTTTATTTCCTCTTCTGTTAATCTGAGCAATTTATATTTTTGAAAATATTCATCTATTTCAATTAGATTACCAAATTTATTGGCATAAATATGGGCAAAATAGTCCTGAATTATTATTTTAATTTCCTTTACATTGGTGGTGATTTCACCCTTTCATTTTTTAATGCTCTTGGTTTTCTTCTTTCTTTATATCAGATTAATCAAAGGTTTGTCTATTTTATTAGTTTTATTCTTAAAACCAATTCTTAATTTTGTTCATTAGTTCAATAGTTTTTTGCTTTCAATTTTATTAATCTCTGCTTTGATTTTCAGAATTTTTAATCTTTAATAGTGGTTTTAAATTTTTTTCTATCTTTTTTTTAGTTGCATGTCCAATTCATTGATCTTTTCATTCACTAATTTATTAATGTAGATTAATAGGTTAATAGGTTTGTATCTCCATTAATTAGGTTAGGTTAGACTTCATTTGTGTGAAAAGTGTTTTACATCTGAAATCTAACCTAACCTAATTAATGGAGATACAAAATTTCCCCTTATAATTGCTTTGTCTACATCCCACAAATTTTGCTATGATGCCTTACTCTTCTCCTTGTCTAAAATGAAATTGTTGATTATGTCAGTGATTTGTTGTTTGATACATTCATTCTTTAATGCAAGGATATTTATTTTCCAATTAATTTTTAATTTGTCTTTTCAAGGTTCTTTATTACATGTAATTTTTGTTGCGTAATGATCTGCATTTAATCTTGCTTTTAATATTGCATTTAATCTGCATTTAAAATTGCTGCCTTGCTGTATTTGATTGTGAAATTTTTAACACTAATACATAGTCAACTTTTGTGTAGGTACCATGTACCTCAGAGAAGAGAGTATATATTCCTTTTTATCTCCTTCCAATTTTCTGCAAAGATCTATAATATGTAACTTTTTAAAAATTCAATTCACTTTCTTTACTTTCTGCTTGTTTATTTTATGGTTAGATTTGTCTAATTCTGAAAAAGAGTGGTTGAAATTTTCACTAATTTCGTTTTGTTGTCTATATCATCTAACTCCTTTAATTCCTCATCTAAAAATTTGGACACTATACCCCTTGGTGCATTTATGTTCAATATTGATAATATTTTATTACCTTTTAGGAAGATGTAGTTTCTTTATTCTTTTTAATTGAAACGTTTTGAACAAAGTGAAAAAAATTTTTAAATTTTCCATTTCTTTTGAAATCATGTACAATCACTTTAAAAACATGATTGAGTTGTTACAGTCCAAGTGTTAACATGCTATTCTCCTTTGCAAAAGAGTTCAACAATGAGGACAGAAAGTAGTGAAAGTCACCGAGGAGATGACCAAAATGGGACTATGTGGTAGGTTAACTCCCTGTTCTTGTGAAGTTGACTATATTTCAGTTTCCTCTTTGTTTATTGATGATGCTTGTCTTTCATTCTCAACAATACCATGACATCAGGGAAGTGATGCCATCTGGGTCCAATGGTCAGTTATGAATCAGGACTATTAGAGAAGGCTCTGGATGGGAGGTAATCAGGGTTAAGTGACTTGACCAAGGTGACACAACTAGTATTAAGAATCTGAGGTCAGATTTGAACTTAGATTCTCTCTTACTCCAAGGTTGGTGGTGAAGCTAGGTGGTGCAGTGAATAGAATACCAGCCCAGGAATCTGAGTTCAAATCTGTCTTCATACCACATCAATAATGAGTCTAATTGATGAATCAGAAGAAAAATAATTGGTCTATTGCCTTGAACTGTTATTTTTAAATTTCAGGGTAGAATTTCACTTTGATTTGCAAACCACTCAGCTATTTGGCAACTGAAATATTGCTTCCTTTGAAGACTGAACAATGTATGGCTATGACTGAGAAGGTGAATCTTGCCCAAAATCATTCTCTCTCTTTCTCTCTCTCTCTCTCTCTCTCTCTCTCTCTCTCTGTCTCTGTCTCTCTCCTCCCCCCCCATACACACATTCTTCTTTGGCAACATTAGTGCTTTTTAGCTGACTATTTGCATCCAGTCACTTTGAAACATGGACAAAAAGTTTCTTATACAATCCATTCACAATAAATATGTCTCTTTTGAAATGATAAGCAAACTCTGAGCTTTTTTGTATTCTAACACAAAAATGGGACAATATTTAAATGTCTTCTCATTTTTAAAATTCTCTTAAAATTTCAATAATTTTGTTAGAAATTGTAAAAGTTCATTCTGACAATACAATAATATGCCAAAGAAGTCAGAAGGTCAAAAGGTATATTTTGATAGACAAGAGACAAAAGAGAAAAATATATTTTCTAAATTACAATATTATTAAAATTCTGAAAGTATTTATCAGTTGATTTGAAACAGGAATTCAATTTTTCTAGACATTTAGACAACTCTCTTCCCCCACCCAAATCCTCATCCACAATTCTTTATTTTCCTTCCAGAAAAGTTTTTTATTTCTACAAAATATCCCAGTTACAGTTTTTTTCTACTCCCTCCCTTTTCTTTTTATAAAAAAAGGTGTTAGAATTCAAAAGGAGAATTTTCTCTTTGCATGTTAGAAGGAACAAGAAATATAAAAAGGGGGAATGCAAATATTAAACAAACTATTAATTATTCAATTTACAGAGAGAGAGAAGAAAAGATAATTGCTGCTTTCAGAGTAATTTGGATAAGACTCTTATAACTAGAGATTGTCCCTCCTGGGGTGTTTAGGTAAATTGACTGGAGGACTATGGGTAAAGATGGGTAAACTTTAAATTTTTCCCTCCAGGGCTTCTTGAAATTATCCAGTTTACTGCTAGATAATGAAGTTGTTGATAGGAAGCTGCTGGGTTGTTTTATTTTAATTTTGATATGTGATTTCCCTTTTATTATCCTTTATTGGTATAGCAATGGGAAAAGAATGAGGAAAATTCTTTCAAACATGTATATCAACAATTTGTCTGTATTTAAAATACTTTTTATTTGCTTGGGGTCTAAAGGTTATTTGCTCAGGGTCATAAAATCTGAACTCCCTGACTCCAAGGCTCGCTCTCTCTCTCTCTCTCTCTCTCTCATTAATTGAATGTATACGCCTGAAATAATAGGCAGTTATGAGATAAAGACTTCAAATAGTAAAAGGCCTGCAGAGCTCCAGTATCAAGAGCCTTTTAATTTGGCCAATAAGAAGAAATTGCCAGGTAACCAATAGTAGCCAGGTAGAGTGGTGTAGCCAGGAAGAGTACCAAATAATAGTCTCTCAGAATAATCTGATACTGGTGGTGAGGGAATTTTCCTAAATTGGAATGGTGTTTGCCTCTTTTTTGCCTTTTTTCATAGGTGATAAGTAAATATTTTGTTTCTTTGTGCACATTAAATTAGATGCTAGAAGAAAAGTTAAAGGACTAGAGTTTCTCTCATATCTGTCCTATGTTTTTGTTTTATTAAGTGGTAGAAAATGATGCATAGGAAAACCTAAGAAAGCAACCTCAGACATAAAAAGGAAAAAATGTCTAAGGAATCAGAGGGAAGCCAAACCAGAAATAAAAAGTTGACTCAAGTCAACTCATGGAGGAGTTCTAGGAGGAAAAGAAAAAGAAATCACATGAAATATAGAGTAAATATGACTTTATCGTAAGGAATGTAATTGGGAAGTATCTTTCAAAGTTATGCAAAAGAATAAAGGGATTTAGATGTTCATTAAGATGACAAAGTGGTTATGACCAGACTTGCCTCCCGTTTATTTCCAGAATTCAGCTACAAATGTACCAAATAAAGTCAAAGATGAGTCTGGTACTTCTATCTTGTACTCATGAAGTAAATTTTTGAATTCACCTGAAATACCTTGCATTTATCCACTATTTAATTTCATTTTATGAGATTCAACTCAATATTTTATCTTGTGAAGCTCTTTTAGTATCACAAATATGACATCTGAAATTTTAGCTCTTCCTTCTTGTTTTGTGTTATCCAAAATCATATAGGGACTACACTTGTGACTTCATTAATATAGGAGACTTACGGATGAGGAAGCTCTTTCTCTCCATGCAGGATGGTATCTTGATGGCAAATTAATACTTATAATTTTAGAGTGGTGCTCATGGCACTGAGAAGTTAAAACTATTTAGATAAAGTGATAGGATATGAGCCTGACAACTATTCAGAAAGGTAGATTTGAAATGCTCAAATATCAGACTCAAAATGTACCTATTACTAGTTTACCATAAACATGAAATACTTCAGGGACAGGTTTACAGTCAACTACTGATGACTACCTTTTGACACTGATATTCAAGCATTTCAAATCTACCTATCTGAATAGTTGTTCCTTTACTTTGTTTTAAAAAAAATATTAAGAGGGCTACAGAGTCTCTCAATTGATCTCTATAGACGATAAAAAGAATTTGATTCACTAATTCCTACATGAAAAAGCAAATGATGAAAAATGCATATCATCACTATCATGACATTTTGATGATGCATGACAGAGTAGGCAGAGAGCCTGGGGTTCAGAGGGACCTAGGTTCAAGAAACCTAATGACTGTGTGACCCTGGGCAAGCAATTCAGTCTCAGAAGTTTCCCTAGGCAACTTTATTAAACTATTTCTTTTCTTTTCTTTTTTTTAATGACTCCAAACATTTTCCCCAATTACATGAAAAGATAGATTTCTACATCCATTATTTTGCAAACTTTTGATTTCTACATTTTTCTCATGGCTACAAAAAATCTTGTGTACAATCATGTTGTTTTTCTCATGGCTACAAAAAATCTTGTGTACAATCATGTTGTTTAACATATTTCCATAGTATTCATGCTGTGAAAGAAGAAACATGAGGTGTAATGTACTGTAGTATTAAAGAAGTAAAGTGAAATGATAGAAGATAGATAGTAAAAGTCATACAGTTGTTCCCCCCAAGATAATAGAACAAAACAAAAGTTTTGAGTGCATTATAGAGACAATCTTTAGAGAATTTTCAGAGAAATAATGGTGACTTGTCAAGATAAGGAGCCTAAATGGGATTGGGATGGGTGTCAATCTTCAATTCACAACTGATATCAACAATATACCTAGGTTTCTACTAAAGGTAACATGACATTATTGTCATAAGTGAACACCAGTTTCCAAATAAGATATCTTTCAAAGTCCTCTTTATTGATCATAATTCTTCCATCTGCTACCTTTTCATACCAGGAAGTCTTTTGAGTTAACACAAATAAATAAACTGTCCAAAACTAAACAGCTACTTTGGCCAAGATTTTTACTGGTTTAATCCTAGATGGAAAAAATTGGGATGTTATTTTTATTGCAGATTAATTTTAAAGCCAAAAAAAGGATGGCATCTCTGTTATCAGAGGACATGTTTTAATCCCAGTTCTCATGCTTACTGCCTAGATGAATTTGAGTGTCAAAACTTTCCTTCATTTCAGTTTCCTTATCTAAAATAAGGAGGCAATTCATTCTAGAGGGTCTCTTAGGTTCCTTTCACCCTTAGCTCTCTGATCTAGAGCCTAGAATCTTCTGAATAATTTGTTTATTGGCTTGTAACTCTACATCTTTGGAAATGACTTTCTGTTTTTCTAATGGTTTTCTTTATATTGAGAAGAATTACATGGTAGTCTTCTTCCAAGTATGGTGAAATAATAGTCAAACTATTATGAACAGTCACCTTTCTTCTTAAATATACTTTCCACGATGGTCATGAAATTAGCGTTTGAATATTTATGTTTGCATCCAACTTCTCAATCTGAGTACAGATATTATTTTACTGCAGTTCATATAGCTTTTGCCATTTTAAAAGCAGTTTTATGTAATAACCTTTTCACCTTAACAATAGCTGATATTTCTAGAGTGTATTTTATGCAGCTACACAAGTACAGGTTATAATGTATCCCTGCTTTTTCATCCTGAGCAGTTCTTATTCAGGTCCTTTCATAAATCCTCAATAAAGGATTTACTAAATCCTTGTAATCCCTTTCCATTGAGACTTTTAGTGCATTGTGAGTACCAATGCAGCATTCACACTATGTCTCCTTCACTCTCATTGTCAGACTAGTTCACCTCCTTTTCTATCAATAAATATGTTTATGACCATTTTTATGCCGGCATCCATAAGCCAGTATGGTTGATACATTTTATTCTGAATTTTAACATCTACAATGCATTTTGAAATTACCTTTTGGTCACTTGAAATTGCTATTCTTCTGAGAGGGTATTATTCCATGATTTACAGTCATGCAGCATCACTAGGAAATGGTGATATTAAGAAAATATAGTGGAAAGCTAAGGAACAGTTAAAGTTCATTTAAAATGCTTTACAATTTCCTCTATAGAATCCAGTGTCTTCTTCTATCTAATTCTGGACCCAGCTCAGTTTCCATCTTCAATGCACATAAAGATATTTTATATGGATGAAACAGGTCAATGAATTACCCACTCAAAATAAATTTTTGGTTTGGAGTGGGAGGGAAGAGAAGAAGAAACCAGACCTTCAGTTTCAATAGTAAACTCTTAAAATGAATTTTTTGTATTTATGTTCAGCACTTATTGTGTAAGAAACAGACTTAGACTTACATGAACTGAAGCTGAGTTAAGTGAGCAGAACCAGAACATTATATACACTAATAGCAACAGTGTGAGATGATCTACTATGATCGTCACATCTCCTCTCAGTAGTTCAGGGATCAAGGACAATTCTGAGAAACCTGCTATGGATAATGCCATCCACATACAGAGGAAAAAAAGCTATGAATTCTGACTGCAGGACAAATCATACTATGTTCATATTTTAAAACTTCTTTTTTGATTGTTCTTTCTTATGTTTCTTCTTTCATAGCATTGACTAATCTATCTTAATATAAGATTCACAACCACAAATTAATTGTAAGCTAAATAACTAATTTTAAATGAGTGAAACAAACAGAAAATCACAGAAATAATCAATAATTACATCCAAGAAAATGACTACAATGAGACATTATACCAAAATTTATGGGATGAGGCCAAGGCAGTTTTTAGGGGAAATTTTATATCTCTAAATGTTTATATGAATAAAATAGTGAAAGAGGAGGTCAATGAAATGGTTATGCAACTAAAAAAAGATAAAGAATAAGTTTAAGATTTAAGATAAATTTAAGATATAAATCATTAGTATTTCTATATATGAAAAACAAAGTCCAAGAGCAAGAGATAGAAAGAGAAATTTCATTTAAAGTAACTGTAGGCAACATTAAATACTTGTAAATCTACCTCCCAAGGGAAATCCAGAAATTATATGAGGACAATTACAAAGCACTTTTCACAAAAATAAAGTCAGATCTAAATAATTGGGAAAATGTCAATTGCTCTTGGTTAGGTAGACGAAATAGAATGAATCTGATAATTCTACCCAGATTGAATGGCTTATTCAGGGCCATACCAATCAAACTACAAATATTTTACTGAGCTAGAAATAATAGTAACAAAATTCATCTGGAGCAATAAAAGGTCAAGAATATTAAGGGAACTTGTAAAAGAAAATTTAAAGAAAGATGACCTAGTTATACCATATCTAAATATATATATATATAATCTAAAACAGCAGTCATCAAAAGCATTTGGTATTGGTTAAGAAATAGAGTAATGGATTTATTTGGCTAGGTTCAAAAGAATTTACAGTAATTTACTGTTTAACAAACCCAAACACATTACCTACTGGGAAAAGAACTCACTATTTGACAAAAATTGTTGGAAAAACAAAAATAGTATGGTAAAAAATAGACATAGACCTATATCTCACACCCTATACCAAAATATGGTCAAAATGGTACAGGAGTTAGACATAAAGCACAACACCATAAATTAATTAACAGACCAATAATTCTCATCTTTCAGATATTTGAAAAGGGGAGAAATTTATGACCAAATAAGAAATAGAGTATACTATAAACTGAAAAAATGAATGATTTTGACTATATTAAATTAAAATATTTTGTACTAATAAAACCAATACTGCCAAAATTAGAAGGAAAACAGAAACATGGGAAATATTTTTTACAGGTAAGAGTTCTGATAAAGGCCTCATTTCCAAATTATATAGTGTATTACATCAAATTTATAAGGTTGCAAATCATTCCCCAATTCATAAATCTCAAAAGATATGAACAATTTTCAAATGAAGAAATTAAAACTATATATATATATATATATATATATATATATATATATATATATATAATCAGATGAAAAAATGCTCCAGATCATTGCTGATTAGAGATTAAAATTAAAACAATGATGAGGCATTACCTCACACCTATCAGAATGGTTAAGATGACAAAAGTGGAAAATGATCAGGGCTGGAGAGGTTGTGGGAGGATTGGGATATTAATATATTGTTTGCTGAGTTGTGAACTGATACAACAATTCTGGAGAGCAATATAGAACTATGCCCAAAGAACAATAAAACTAATCATATCCTTTGACCCAGAATTTCTAATAATACTAGGCCAATATCTAAAAGAAATCATAAAAAAAGCAGGAAAAGTCTAACATGTACCAGTATATTCATAGCTAGCAGCAATTTTTTGTAGTGGCAAAGGATTGGAAATTGAGAGGATGCCCATCAATTGGGAAATGGATGAACAAGTTATGATACATGAATATTATGGAAAAGTATTGTTCTATAAACGGTCAAACTACAGAGAAGCATGGAATGATTTACTGTGTCTGATGCTGAGTGAAGGGGGCAGAAACAACAGAACAATGTACACATTAAGAACAACATTGTAAATTGATCA
Source organism: Macrotis lagotis (assembly GCF_037893015.1). Lineage (NCBI taxonomy): Eukaryota > Metazoa > Chordata > Mammalia > Peramelemorphia > Peramelidae > Macrotis > Macrotis lagotis. Next base: position 458,431,362 of record NC_133666.1, on the reverse strand, counting down.
ACCTTGATGCATGCAACTGCTCTCAGCAGTTCAGAGATCTGGCACAACCCTAGGAGACCAGCTATGGACAATACTAAACCCATCCAGAGGAAGAAAGCAAAACAAAACAAAGCAAAAAACCCCTAAAGAATATGAATGAACACTATGCTCTCTAAAACTTTCCTCTTATGCATTTCTTTCCCATGTCATGCTTTTCTTTCTTTTCCCTTAATCCTAATCCCTCATACTGAAAATGACTAATTTATAAACATACTGAATATAAATGTTTATGTACAACATTGACTTGACTGTTTGCTTCTGAGGGGAGTGAGGTGTGAAGGGAGGGTGAAAGGAAATTATGTAACTTAAAAATATGCATATGCATGTGGATGAATTGAAAGCAACTTTCATAACATATAATAAGAAAAATAAAACAAAATATCTATTGAAAAATAAATACAGGATTCCCATTATAGTAGTTACGACATACTAATTATTAGGAAGTTCTCCCCCTTCTACAAAAATATATTTATAATTCTCAAAAACTTTCTTCCATTACTCCAGGTGTAATAGTATATCAATCTTTTACATAATAGCCCCTCTAATATACAAGAAAACTACTATGTCCTTCCTGTCTCCTCTTCTTTAGGCTAAAAATTCTTAGTTACTTCATCTACTTGCTGTGTGTCATTATCTCCAGTGTTATCACTATCTGGATTGTCTTCCTTTATACCTATTTCAGTTTTTCCTAAAGTGAGGTTCTCAGGATTAAAAACAGTATGAGACCTACTTAATTTAGTTACTTGCTGAATTGATGACATCTTTTTCTTCTGCAAATACCTTTTGCTGATTTGTGAGGTGATTCTGCATGGAATCTCCTTTCTCCTCTATTACATTTTGAAAATGACTTTATACAATAAATTTGTGTTATCATTGGCTTCCATACCTCTCTAATTGCCAAGTTATTATTTTTTAATATACATATCATTGAGAACTCATGCAAGATAGGTGTTCACCTGGTGGTTGGAAGAAGCAATGCAAAGACCCTTTGAAGGTCTCTCGAATTTTGGAAGCAATTGCATGATATGGGAGACACAGTCAAAGGACTACTCTTCATGGCTTGTCCTCATCAAAGAAGGTATTGTGTTTCATTAGTAAAACACAATTGCAAAAGTTCAAAAGAAATGAGAGATTTGCAAACTTAAAGACATCTCTAAATATTTATATGAACTATTAGTGACTAAACTATGGTAGAACGTCCAAGCTCAACCACAGATAAATTATACCTTGACTTCAACATGATATTGTTTCAAGAACTAAGGACCAAGACTTCTTGGTGAAACCAAGATGGTGGCATGAAGCTAACATGCTCCCAGAACTTTTCCTTACCAAAGATAAATGAAGTCTCTAATCTGACATTCAAACTACAGACCCCACCAAGAAAAAGAGAAGAAATTTTCAACTGCAGACATCATGGAGGATCTTCAATGGAGGTATTTTCTCTTTGGAGGAAAAAGGGGAAGTAAAGTCCAAGAGGTGGGAGAGCCGGATAGTTAGCAGGAGGTTCCTAGCTACAGAGTAATCCATGTACTGACAGCTTAACAACAGAAGAGATACTGGAAGCTAGATAGCAAACCATCAGGGAGGAACTGAACCCCACACAAAGTCTGAAACCTGAGAATACCAGGGTAAAAGACAGGATTGGGTTGGGAACAAAACACTGTTAAGTTAGAACCTGGACATAAAGGAGGAAACAAACCTCTGCAAAGGCAGGGCCTGGACTGCATAGGCAACATGACATACCAATGACAAGCCAGGGATGAGACTCTAACACCACTAAAAAAAATCTTGGATCTATACTCATACTACCTATACCCCAGGAGCAGAACTAAAACAACAAAGATGAAAAAAAAGCTAAAAGAGCACTCACTATAGCAAACTATTTTACATACAAAGAAGATAATGCCATGTCTGAAGAAGAAAGCAGTAAAAATATCACTCATAGGGGAAGATCAAAACAGTCTATAAATTGGGCTCAAATACAAAAGTTCATCAAAGAGCTTAAAAAGAATTTTAAAACTAAAGAAAAGAGGAAGAAGAAAAATGGAAAAAAAGAAATGAAAGTCATGCAGGAAAATTCTGAAAAATTAATCAAAGAAATCAACTCAATTAAAAGTAAAAATAATCAACTGAAAAAGGAAACACAGAAGCTAATTGAAGAAAATGAAACCCTAAGAATTAGAATTGAACAAATAGAAACCAATGGATCTACAAGACTACAAGATTACATCAAACAAAGTAAAAAGGCTGATAAAATTGAAGAAAATGGAAAGTACTTTTTAGGGAAAACAAATGACCTAGATAATAGATTTGAGGAGAGAGGAATCATCCAACTACCAGAAAGCCTAGATCGAGGAAAGAACCTGGAAAACATGCAGGGAATTATAAGGGAAACTGTCCAAATCTACTAGAACAAATTAATAATATAACCATTGAAAGAATACAGAGATCCCCCCAGAAAGAGACCTCAGGATAAAAACACTAAGTGTTGTAATAGCAAAATTCCAAAATTCTCAAATGAGGGAGAGAATATTGAAAGCAGCAAGAAGAAAACAATTCAAAGACAAAGGAAACACAATCAAACTCACGCAGGACTTATCTATCTCAATACTGAATGATCAGAAGAAATGGAATAGTATATTTTGGAGAGCAAAGAACCTGGGATTACAACACAGAATGTACTACCCTACAAAATTCAGCATATACTGTCAGAGAAAAAGATGGATGTTCAGTGAAATAGAGTTCTTCCAGAATTTCCTGACACAAAGACCAGAACTGAACAGAGAATACAATCACCAATTATATGACTCAAGATTTTCATAAAAAGGTAAATGAAAAGGGAAAGTAAAAGACAAAGCAAAACAAAACAAATGTTGGTCAAGACTATCAATTTATAGACAACCCTAAAAGGGAAGATATAACAGTTCTAATTCTTTAGAACTTTTCTTAGGATAATTAAAGGACAGAATATAATTGAAGAGAATGTACCTAAAGGATATGGGTAAAAGTTTATCTCTCCATTGAAGAGGTCAAGATGAAATCACTGTATTTGAGAAAAAAAAAGCCCTGAAGAAAAGCAGGGGTGTTAACTTTAAACTTGTGTCTCATTATCCTATGATCCACTTCAATTCTACTATGTTTAGCACTTTTTCTAATGAGGGCATCTTAAACTTTGAGGACCTGAGTCTGGGTCTCAGTAATTTACAGTAATCTATAAAGCCCTCAGGTGAGACCTCCAGTAATTTAGAGATCTTTAAGATTATTGTGGTTAATTAGATCAGGGTTTGGCTTAAGTACCCTGTGTGGGGAGAGGGGAGATAAGTATGAAAGCAAATAGGCCTTGCTTCACTTAACAAAGGGTTAAGTACCCTGACCTTGGATGGGGGAGTAAAGTGTGAGAGAGACTAGGCCTGGGGGAGGGGCATAAATAGTTCCAGAAATGTATGGCTTTGGATGGTAATTTGTCTCATGAGGAATATGTGAACTTGAAAGATATTTGAAAAGGGAGTATGTTAAAAAATGTTTATAATTTGTTGTAATTTGAGTCTATTCTGCTTATCAAGCAATCAAGCAAAAAATCTTTGACCTTGATAACAATAAGTAGTGATCCTCTATCCAGCAGGGCATGGATGGCTCAGGAGAGAAAAGAAAATGGATTGAAGTCAGGTGGGGGTGTCAACAGAACATCTGACAGAGCCAGTTTATTGAAAACATTAAACAGTTCTTATAGAAGAATACCACAAAATTAGCATACAGGATAAAAACAATGATATAACTTTGTTTTGGGCAGAAATTAATCCAGCAGGATGTGACCCAATTCAGGAATTTCAGAAAAAGGGCTTATCAGAAACAAGGATTATTAAATAGTGAGGCCAAGAATGACACAGTTGTGTTATCAAATCAGAGTTCCATGGAAGCTTTCAGTTCAAGGGTCAACAAAGTTCAGTTTATTTTGACCAGAATTGGCCTCTTGACCCCAAACTCCCTGGAATGGCTTCTATACTTTCCTCTTTTCTCTTTCCACAACAAACTCACAATTGCCCAACCTGATGCTCAACATGGGTAACATGATCCTGAACTCCATTGATAGCATCTATAGTGGCTTTGATTACAGGAAAAATAACTTTGAAAAAACTTGATAAACAGCAAGTTAGAAACATCAAGAGAATCAATATAAGAGGGGTGGCTAGGTGGCACAGTGGATGGAACGCTGGCCCTGGAGTTGGGAGTACCTGGGTTCAAATCTGGCCTTAGACACTTAATAATTACCTAACCCTGTGGCCTTGGGCAAGCCACTAAGCCCCATTGCCTTGAAAAACTAAAACTAAAAAAAAAAAAAGAGAGAGAGAGAGAGAGAGAATCAATAGAAGACACAATTCTAAAATACTCTGGGTCCAATGCCACAAAAGGGTGGGAATGATGAAACCATTTAATTATCTTATCAGCTGTCTTTTTTTTTCATGGTCAGATAAATGGCATTTTATAATAATGAAATGATCAAATAAAGTAGAGAAAATGGCTTTTATGAAGCTAATACCTATAGTCTGGAGAGGTGTATTAGGTAGCTTATGCTCTTTATTTTTTTAAAAAATTTTTTTAACAAGATAAGACAATAAGGTATCTTCTTTTTTCTAAATTAAAGGGAATAGTTCTTGAACTTTGTTCAAACTCCACAGCTCCTTATCTGAATACAGATGGCACTCTCCTTTGCAGATAGCCCAAAATTGTTCCCGATTGTTGCACTGATGGAATGAATGAGTCCTTCAAGGTTGATCATCACTCCCACGTTGCTGTTAGGGTGGACAGCGTTTTTCTGCCTCTGCTCATCTCACTCAGCATCAGTTCATGCAAATCCCTCCAGGCTTCCCTGAAATCCTGTCCCTCCTGGTTTCTAATAGAACAATAGTGTTCCAAGACATACATATACCACAGTTTGCTAAGCCATTCCCCAATTGAAGGACATTTACTTGATTTCCAATTCTTTGCCACCACAAACAGGGCAGCTATAAATATTTTTGTACAAGTGATGTTTTTACCCTTTTTCATCATCTCATCAGGATATAGACCAAGTAGTGGTATTGCTGGGTCAAAGTGTATGCACATTTTTTGTTGCCCTTTGGGCATAGTTCCAAATTTCTTTCTGGAAGGGTTCACAGCTCCACCAACAATGTAATAGTGTCCCAGATTTCCCATAACCCTTCCAACAATGTTCATTATCCTTTCTGGTCATATTGGCCAATCTGAGAGGTGTGAGGTGGTACCTCAGAGAAGCTTTAATTTGCATTTCTCTAATAATTAATGATTTAGAGCATTTTTTCATATGGCTATGGATTGCTTTGATCTCCTCATTTGTAAATTGCCTTTGCATATCCTTTGACCATTTGTCAATTGGGGAATGGCTTTTTGTTTTAAAAATATGACTCAGTTTTCTGTATATTTTAGAAATGAGTCCTTTGTCAGAATCATTAGTTATAAAGATTGTTTCCCAATTTATTACATTTCTTTTGATCTTGGTTACAGTGGTTTTATCTGTACAAAAGCTTTTTAATTTAATGTAATCGAAAACATCTAATTGGTTTTTGGTGATGTTCTCCAACTCTTCCTTAGTCATAAACTGCTTCCCTTTCCATAGATCTGATAGATAAACTAGTCCTAGATGTTTTAGGTTGCTTATAGTATTGCTTTTTTATGTCTAAGTCCTGTAACCATTTATCAGCTGTCTTTTCAGGAATCACATCTTGTTGGGAGGCTATTTGGATGTCTTTAGCCAACTTATACAAATCATCAATACCAAAAGATAGTTTTTAAAACAAGAGACAAAAAACAAATGATCAATAACATAATTACAACAAAGCTGAAAACAGAAATGATACCAATTACAGGTGGAAAATAAAACTAATCATTTAATTTGATGCTCACATAATATAATTGTAATATCCCTCTTTTTCTCAGTAATGATCATAAATTCCTCTATATACGGTATGACTATTTAAGTCAGAAAAATTATATCTAACTTCTCACCATCTTTTCTTTGATATTCCCAATAGTAACTTTGTTATATGCCAAATAAATTTACAGCTTCCCCTATCAAAATAACTTCAGTCATATTTTTTTCTCCATAGTTATAGTTGTTGCCCATGGAGGGTTTTGTACATAAGTCCAATATTCAGTTCCTTTTGCAGGTCCCAAATTGGCTTTCTTTTTGTATGGTCTGTCCTTCTTTCTCCTCTTTTGCTTTCATTTTTGATTTCTTAAATGTAAGTTCATTTTCTATATTACTTGATTTATCTGGTCTGCAAGGTCTGATTGTTTTCTTCTGATATCCAGAAAGTTTGTCCATCTGTTGACAAAACAAAAGCACACCCTTGACCCCAGGTTACTAATTGATCCAGTCTTTTGCAATGTCCATCTTTTGTATCCTTCCACATTACTCTATGAGTACTCTTAGGGATGTTTATTATGTTATCTATGGTAATTTTGTAACCAAAGTGTTTTTCAGCCAAGGTTTTATTCTTGTCATCTAAATCAAATAATTAATGAATACAAAACTTTATTTAGGCATAGACTGATATCTGCTTCCTCACATTCCCTCTTTTCTGTTTATGTGGGAACATTTTTAATGACCTATTTTTCCTCTCAACTATAGGTTTGATCTGTGGGATATAAGGAATGCCTGTAATATATTTTATATTGTATAGACATAATTGTTTAAATGCCATAAAAGTATATACAGTACCATTATCTGTTTTTATAGATTTTGGTATCCCTGCAAAACAATAGAATAAATGATCAATCCCACCTAGAGTAGCCTCTGAACTTTGTGCGGTTGCCATTGTACATGAACTAAATGTATCTACAGCAACATGAATAGATTTCATTTTTCCAAAAGGTGTATAATGAGTCACATCCATCTGCCATAACTCATTAGGAGTCTGGCCTCCAGGATTCTTAAAATAATTTGAAGGGATTGGTAAATACTCTTTTGTGGACAAGATATTGCTATAGTTCTAGCATGCTTTCTGGTGACATTAAATTCTTTCCTTATAAAGAGGCATTCTGATGAGATTTTTTGTAATACAGTTTAGTTTACTCTTCTACTAAGCTTATAAGGAGTGGGAAAAGTTAATTGCTTGGTCCTTTGATTACCTTGACTATATATAATGTCAAGGTAATCAAAGATGGTATTTTATATGTTCAATAAAAAAAGGAATTATATCCATTTCTAATAACTTCTAGTAATTCTTTAAAGAGTTGATATAAAACATCAATGCTATGATTATTAAAGGCTGTTGCTATGCATCTGACTACAAGATAATCATATATACTATCTATAAAAATATTAGAGTTGTGGCTGTTCTTGTAATACTAATAATGTAGCATATAATTAATTCTTTTGTATTGATGTAAATGGAGTATATAATTTCTTTTCTATTATTGCATTTATGCTTGGACCTATAGGTTTAGAATAAGGTCCATCATATTGTTTAAAAATTTCAGGGAACCAAGAAGGTCATAACTTCTGATATTTTTGCTTATGATCTCTACAGAACAATCAGTTGTTAATTCTAGGCTTAGATATTTTAGCTGTAAAATAGCTTATACAGACAAAATTAGATCACATAGCTTTTTTAACATCTTGCTCATCAGCAAGTTACCTAATTATGTGTTACATAATTTTCAATTTCCCAATCATCTTTCAAAGTCTCTCATATGTATATATATATATGTATATATATATATATATATTCAATATTATCGGGTATATTTAATTTCAAAAATCCAAGGTAATTTTTTTCCAAAGCCAGTGTTACAAGATACATATATAATTTTAAATAGATATAATTTATTAAACATGAGATGGAAAAAACTTTTCACATACTCTCTGGGCCAAAAGATCTTGAGAGAGATAATCTGTTGGCAAGGATTTCTCTAATTTTCTTATAACAAATCTTTACAAATGTGATGGATAACACTTTAATTCTTCATATTTTGTTATTGTAACACAATTTAAAATTTTCAAAAAATATCATTTGAATCTATTCTTATACAGTGTATTACTTATACATATTTTCAATTTAAAGTATATTCCCTTTACTCCCTAAAACTTTGAAATAAAAAACTTCTTAAGACCAAATATTTTTACAGATTTTATGATTACAAGATTTTCTTTGTAATTGTCTTAATAATTTTATCAATTCTAAAATTCATATTCAAAATTACTTTTTTTTTTTTAGGTTTTTTGCAAGGCAATGGGGTCAAGTGGCTTGCCCAAGGCCACACCACTAGGTAATTATTAAGTGTCCGAGGCTGGATTTGAACTCAGGTACTCCTGACTCCAGGGCCAGTGCTCTATCCACTGCGCCACCTAGCTGCCCCTTCAAAATTACTTTAAAGCATTTTCTTTTTCAAAATATAAAAGTTTGCAGATATTTTATTAATTATAAAGCCTAATTAAAAACACATAACTCAGGAGCCTAACTTTCCCATTAGTTCTTTTTCCTCCTTATGACGCTGAAGAAGTAAAAAATATTATAACCAAACAATTATTATCATTATTATTATCATTATTATTATTATTATTTATTAATCCCTTACTTCAATTTCATGTATTTTCATATATCTTTGTTTACAGTATTACACATTATAGATTTAACCAATTTGAAGAAACAGTTAACACTTACTTAGCAATTGTATTCATATCAAAACTTTTAATTTTATGGGGATTATTACTTTTCTAATCAATTCATTGCCAGATATGGTAAAAGTGGTGGTTTAATGCAATTTTCAGATTATCCTAATCTTCCTTTAAACACATATCTCTCTATACTTTCTTCTCTTACTACATTGATTTATAGAATACTTTCCACAGTTCCCAAAATTCATCTTTGCATATACAAAGTCAAACCTCTTATATTCTTTCTACATGCTTAAACCTACTTCTGTTCTTCACAAATGGTTAAAAAATATCAGTCTCTATTTGCCTTAAAACTCTTTATTTCTCTATCCAAATCTTTTCAGAACCCATTATTCAAACTGAACTATTACTTATTCTCTTAACATATTGTTCCATTATCCTTTTCCATAAAATCTTCAAATAAAACCAGTCAAGAAAAATAATTTCAGGGATAATTTCAATTTTTTCTACGTCTCTTATAAGTATAATTTTCCAATTCAGCAAGTAAAACTCTGTTAGACAATTGCATGAGAAAGCAAACAATAGAAGATAAGACACATTAATAGAGCCCCTTCTTTCCCCCCCAAAAAACAACATGATTTCCAGGAAAATCTCCTGTGGTGCCCAAATCATGGGTTTTTGGAAAAAAGAAAAAAGAGCCAATTTTGAAAAGAGAGAAATGAAAGAGAACTGGCTAATCAGAACACAAAAAGATAGGACAGCAAGTCTGACCATGCAGAGACAGCTAAGAGCTTTCTTCTGCCTGAATTTTAAAGCAAATACATAAATAGAAACATAGTAAATTGAACTAGAGAGGCCCCCAAACTCTGGGGAAAACCCCACCTAGTTCTCACAGTAGAGAAAATAAATAGAATATTTAATATATCATAATAAATTTTTTATAAAAGAGTATTAATATTTTTGGATTTTAACTAGTATAATTTTTGACAGGGCAAAACAGTCATTTAAAAATTTCTCAGCCTCATTGGAATATCCTCTGTCCTCCTTTTTATTTTAGAGAAAACCAATTAATTTCCTTCTAAGGGGACAAGTCTTAAGTTTGTTCTGGGAGTGTGGGGTATAATCTTCTGTTCTTAAATCCTCATTTGACCCATAAATTTCTGTAATAACTAACATTATCAGAATCTATATTGATAAACTCCTGAAGCTAAAATGTGAAGATATCATCTCAGTAAAATATTAACTATTTAGTTTCCCTTTTTTTCTTTTATTAATTTTTGGCATTACTTAGCACCCAAATTATATACTTTGGAATTAATATGACTCTCTTGTCTTTTGGAAATATTTATTTCCCCAAAATTATATCAAATTAAAAATAATATTTCTTTTCATGATATCTAATCTAATCTAATTTAATCCAATCTAATCTAACCTAATCTACATTTACATCTATCTATAACATATTGGTAATAGACACTTTTTCCTGATTCTTTTAAATACAAATAAATTTTTCCTTTTAACATTTGTTTATCCAAATCTTCATAAAGTAATTCTCTCTCTCTCTCTCTGTCTCTGTTTAGTAACTCCAAGGTCAAAAGATAAGAGCCAGATTGAAAAAATGGAGAAGCCGCAGAGAGGGGGAAGGAGGGGGGAAAACATTCTGGCAGAATTACAGTGAAGGAGCAGGGAAGAGAAAAATTTTCAACACCATTTATCATATTAATATTTATCTGTTTGATTCAAAGTATCTTCTAAGCGCAATTCTCCTCTTGTTGAAAATCATAGAGAACATCATAAACAGTTTGTAAAGACTTATCTTATTTGTTTTTTGATAATTTCTAAGATCTTCTCTTTATCCAGTTTCTTTAAGAATTTTATGTCCTGATCTGGCTTTTTTAGTTCTTGGAGATTTCCTTTCCCATTACACCTGGTATAAGCACTTGGAAAAAAATAGTAAAGAGTTGCCTTGCTCAAAGCTCCACCCAAAGCCTTCCCTTCACCTGATCCCGGGACTCCTTGCAGTTTGACCAAGGTGGGTTTCTTCTCCTGGAGGACAATCTCTGCTTCCCGACCAGCTTCAAGTCTCATGCTTGCCCTACATAAGGGACACCAAATGTAGCGATCTGCTGTCCAGCAGGGGGTAGATTCAGCTCAGGAGAGAAAAGAAAATAAATATATTACACTCAGGTGGGGGTATCAACAGGACAACTGACAGAACCATTTATTGAAAACATTAAACAGTTCTTATAGAAGAAAACCACAAAATTAGCATACAGGAAAAAAACAATGATATAACTTTGTTATGGGCAGAAATTAACTGAGCAGGATGTGACCCAGGTCAAGAAGTTCGGAAGCAGGGCTTATCGAATAGTGAGGCTAAGAATGACACAAGTTATGTTATCAAATCAGAGTTCTGTGGAAGCTTTCAGCTCAAGAGTCAAAAACGCTTGGGTTACTTTAGCCAGAATTGGCCTCTTGACCCCAAACTTGCTTGAGCGGCCTCTACAATGAATTTATCAAGGAATCAAATAATCAAACTGTGATTGACCAAGGGAAGAGGAACAGGGATTTATAATTTTAGAGGAGAAGAAGTGAGAATGTGAAAGCTGAGTAAATCATACTCAATGGATTTAGCCCAGAGAGGGAATATGATACATTCCCACTTGGATTTAAAAATCTACCCTGATCTATGGCATGGGGGGTGGGGTGGGGAGGGAGACTGGAAAAGGGAAAGATAAGGGAAGAAGGAATTGATAAAAGGGAAGATGAAGGCATAAATGAAAATAATCTGAAAGTTAAATTTTTAAAAGAAAGGTCAAAGGGTAAATGAAGTAAAATTTTGGTGAGGAGGAATAAGAGAAAATGAAAGAGAAAAATATAAATGGAGAAAGCATGGAGGGAAATACAGAATTGGTCATCTTAACTGCAAATGTGATTGGGATGCACTGTCATATAAAATGGAAGTGAATAGCAGAATGGATTAAAAACCAGAATCCTACAATATGCTGTTTATAAGAAACACATTTGAAGCAGTGAGATAAACACAGGGTAAAGGTAAAAGTATGAGCAAAATATCTCATGCCTCAGCAGAAGTAAAAATTCAGGGATAGCCATCCTAATCTCAGATAAAAATAATTCTCATTAAAAGGGATAAGGAAGGAAACTACATCATCTTAAAAGGCACCATTGGTAATAAAGCTTTATCATTACTAAACATGTATGTACCCAGCTATGGCGTCCAAATTCCTAGAGGAAAAGCTGAGTGAATTGCAAGGAGACATAGACAGCAAAACTTTAATAACTGGAGACCTCCATCTCCCTCTCTCAGAACTAGATAAATCTAACTGCAAAATCTAACAACAAAATCTAATAGCAAAATAAACAAGAAGGAAGTTAAGGAGGTGAATGAAATCTTAGAAAACTCAGATATCATAGACCTCTAGAGAAAACTTAATGGGACAGAAAAAAATATACCTTTCTCTCATTAGTACGTGGCACCTATACCAAAACTGACCATGTTCTAGGACACAAAAATCTTAGAATCTGAAGCAGAAAGGCAGAAATAATAAATACACACTTCTCAGGTTATGATGCAATAAAAATTACATGTAATAAAGGGTCATGGAAAGATAAACCAAGAACTAACTGGAAATTAAATAACTTTATCTTAAATAATAGGTAGAACAACAGCAAATAATAGAAATAATCATTAATTATATCCAAGAAATGATAATAATGAGACATCATACCATAATTTATGGGAAGCAGCCAAGGAAGTTTTGAGGAGAAACTTTATACCTCTAAATGCCTATATGAATAAAATAGAGAAAGAGAAGCTCTATGAATTGGATGTACAACAAAAAAGCTAGGAAAAGAAGAAATTAAAGATACTCAATTAAATACCAAATTAGAAATTCTGAAAAATAGGGAAGAGAGTAAGAAAACTGGAGGCCAGAAAACCATTGTTCTCATAAATAAAAATAAGAGTTGGTTTTATGGGAAAAAACCAAGAGAATAGAAAAAGCTTTGGTTAATCTGATTTAAAAAACAAAGAAAGAAGATGACCAAATTACCAATATCAAAAATGAAAAGGGTGAACTAACCACCAATGTGGAGGAAATTAAAGCAATAATTTGGAGTGACTTTGCCAAACTGTATGCCAATAAATTGGAAAATCTGAGTGAAAAGGATGAATATTTACAAAAATACAAACTGCCCAGATTAACAGAAGAGGAAATAAATTCCTTGAATATCCCCATTTCAGAAAAAGAAATTGAAGAAATCATAAAAAAAAAAAATCTCCCTAAGAAAAGAAGTCTCTAGGTCCAGATGGATTTACAAAATTTATTTACTAAACATTTAAGGAACAATTAATTCCTATTCTACATAAACTATTTAAAATATGGGAGAGGAAGGAGTTCTGCCAAACTGCTTTTATGACACCAACATGATGCTGATACTTAAACCAGGAAGAACCAAAACAGACAAAGAAAATTATAGACCAATCTCCCTAATGAATATTGATGCTAAAATCTTAAATAAAATTTTAGCAATGAGACTAGTGCAAGTTATTGCTAGGACAATATACCATGATCAGGAAGGATTTATACCAAGTAGGCAGGAATAGTTAAACCATAGGAAAACACTCAACAAAATCAAACATATCAATAGCAATACCAATAGAAATTATATGGTTACCTCAATAGATGCTAAAAAAAACCTTTGATAAACTAAGATATCCATTCCTATTAAAAGCACTAGAAAGTTTTTAAATAAATGGAATTTTCCTTAAAATAATAATAATAGTAATGATAAAGCTTTATTACCAATGGTACCTTTTAAGATGATGTAGTTTCCTTCCTTATCTAAAACATCAATAAATATTGTATGTAATGGCAATTTACTTAGAGCATTTCCAATATAATCAGGCGTGAAACAAGAATACCCCTTATCACCATTACTATTCAATGTAGTATTAGAAATACTAGCAGTAGCAATAAGAGAAGAAAAAGAAATCGAATGAATCAGAATTGCCAATGAGGAAGCAAAATTTATACTCTTTGCAGATGATATGTTTGTTTCCTTAGAGAACCCAAGAAAATCATCTTAAAAAACTCCTTAAAATGATGAACAAATTCAGCAAAGTTGTAGGGTATAAAATAAAACCACACAAATCTTCAGCATTTCTATATATGAATAATAAAGCCCATGAGCAAGAGATAGAAAGAGACATTCCTTTTAAAGTAACTATGGACAATATTAAGTACTTGGGAATCTTCCTCCCAAGACAAACTCAGAAACTGTATAAACAAAGTTGCAAAGCACTTCTCACCCAAATAAAGTCTTATTTAAATAATTGGAAAAATGTCAAATGTTCATGGTTAGGTCAAGTTAATATAATAAAAATGACAATTCTACCCAAATTAAATTACTTATTCAGTACATACCAATCAAACTACCAAATAACTGCTTTGTTGAACTAGAAAAAAATAGTAACAAAATTCATCTGGAGCAACAAAAGGGCAAGAAAAGCAACTGAACTGATGAAAAAAAATGTAAAGGAGAGTGGTCTAGCTGTACCAGATCTAAAACTATACTATAAAGCCTCATTTGCCAAGATTACCCGCTACTGGTTAAGAAATAGAGTAACAGATCCCTGGATTAGAAGTTGCAGTAAATGACTGCAGCAATCTACTATTTGATAAACCCAAAGACATTAGCTTCTGGGATAATAACTCACTATTTGACAAAATATGTTGGGAAAACTGGAAAATAGTATGGCAAAAACTAGGCATATTTCCACATCTCACACCCTAATCAAAGTAAGGTCAAAATGGGTACAGGATTTAGACATAAAGAGTGACACCATAGATAAATTAATAGCCCAAGAAATAGACCAAGATCGTCAGATCTATGGAAAGGGGATAAATTTATGACCAAAGAAGATTTATAGCACATTATAAACTTCAAAATTAATTATTTTTGACTGTATTAAATTAAAAACATTTTGGAGAATAAAATCAATGTCAAAATTCAAAGGAAAGCAGAAAGCTGGGAAACAATCATCATAATTAGTAGTTCTGATAAACATCTCATTTTAAAAATATGTAGAGAATTGTGTCAAATTTGTAAAGTCACAAGTCATTCCCCAATTGATAAATTATTAAAGAATATGGACAGATAGTTTTTAAATGAAGAAATTAAAACTATATAATCATTTAGAAAGATGCTCAGAATCGTTAATGATTAGAGAACTATAATCATCTCACACCTATCATATTGGCAAAGATGAAAAAAAAAGGAAAATATTCAGTGTTGGAGAGGTGGGAAGATTAAGACATTGATGCATTGCTGGTGGAGTTGTGAACAGATCCAATCTTTCTGGAGTACAATATGGAACTGTACTCAAAGAGCAATACAACTGATCATGCTCTTTGATCCAGCAATTCCAATTCTAAATCTATATCCAGAAAAAAAGCATAAGAAAGAGAAAAGTCCTATATGTTCCAAAATATTCATAGCAATTCTTTTTGTAATGGCAAAAAAATTGGACATTGAAGGGATCCATATCAGTTGGTGAATGGCTAAACATGTTGTGGTACATGAATATTATGAAATCCTATTGTTCTATAAGAAACCTTAAATGGTTGGACTCTAGAGAAGCATGGAATGACAAGGAATCTGATGTTGAGCAAAGGGAGAACAATGGACACATCAACCACAACAGTTTGAGATGAACATCCTTGATGTAAGCAGCTCCTCAACAGTTCAGAGAGGTAGGACAAGTGCATTAGACTGTCTATGGTCTATATTATCCCCATCCAGAAGAAGAAAAATAAAACAAAACAAACACACACACATGCACACACACCACCACCACCACAACAACAAACAACAACCCTTCAGAATCTGAACACTTAATAAAAATTATCTCTTATGTGTCTCTCTTTCCTTTAATCCTAGTTCCTCCTGCTGAAAATGACTAACCTGCAAACATGTTAATCAAAATATGTATGTACAATGTCTAATCTGACTGTTTGCCACTGAGGGGAGGGAGGTCAGGAGGGAAGGTGGAAGGAAATTTTGTAACTTAAAAATATATTTTTTTGGATTGCAATATTGCATTTGGATGAAAATTAATAAATAAATAAATTAAAAAACAAGAACTAAGTACCACATCCAATTACCAATCCTGTTCATTGTTTCATATAATCTTTATTTGAATATGGTCCAGTGTTATACAAGAAAACAATTTTCCAAGCAATACTTACCAAAATGATAAATGTTTACTCCAAAATTTTGGATCCTTGAATTCTTCAAACAGATTGCCATTGTCTTTTATTACTATGTCTTATCTACTTAATTAAATCCACTGATCCACATCTCTATTTCTTAGACAGTACCAGATTGTTTTGATGATTATTGGTTTGTATTATAGTGTGAAATCTGGTATTTCAAGGCTGTCTTTCTTCACATTTTTCCTCATTGATTTTCTTAATATCCTTAATATTTTCTTCTTCCAAAGGACTTTTGCTATTATTTTTTCCTAGTCAAACAAAATAATTTATGATTTGCTTACTGATGCACTATGTTTTGTAGAATTCATTTGTAATCCCATTTTATTCTGGGAAATTTTTCTCACTGAGCTCATTTACAATTTCTTTTCCTAAAATAGGATAATTTAAGAATCCTATTTCGTCTTCTGATAATCTTGGCAATTTATATTTTTGCTATAGTTATTCATTTTACTTAGTTGATAATTTTTAACAGTATATAATTATACAAAATAAATCCAGATAATTGCTTTAATTTCATCTTCATTACTGATGCATTTACCATTTTTAGTTTTGTTGCCAGTAATTTGGTTATCTTCTTTCTTTTTAAATTATTGACCAATTTTTAAATTTTCTTCATAAAACCAGTTTTTAGATTTATTTATTAGTTCAATGATTATCTTTTTAATTAAATTTTATTCATCTCTCCTTCAATTTTCAGGATTTGCATTTTGTTTAATTGGGAATTTAAAAAAATTTTTCTAGTTTTTTTAGTTGTATGCCTAATTTATTGTCTGCTCTTTCTTTTTTATTGATACATCCACTTAGTGATATAATTTTCTCTCTAATTATTGCTTTGGATGCATCTCAAAAATTTTGAAGTGTCTCATTATTGACATTCTCTTTAACAAAGTCAGTTATAATATTTTTATGATTTGTTTTTGTCATGATCTTTCCTGCACCTAAGTATCTTTTTTGTAGAAGCTCAGGTTCTTTTATTTTGTTTGCTTGTTTTTTCTACATTATTTTTTGATTTTGAACTTTATGTAAAAGTTGGGCTGTGTTACTAGTATTAAGGGTGTGGAGAGGAGAGACAAACTTCTCAAAATTTACTAGTTCTGGGGCTTTCTAAGGTGTTGTGATCTAGGGATAGTTATGGTTCATGCTTTCTTAGCCTGTACTCTTTTCTTTTCTCAAGAAGGGGCCTTGGTTCTTTGGGACTAGAAATGATAGTGTTCCTCAAAATTCCTGATCCTTTGGGAACATGAGTGATTCTGCTTCTTAGGAACCCTGTACCCTTCGGACTGGAAGTGATACTATTCCTCAGGGACCCTTATCTCTTGTGATCAAAAATGAAGGCTTCTACTATTCTTGACTAAAGTGCTTCTCAGCCCTTGCTTCTCTATTATGCGTCCATTGTTAGCACAGGGGTCCCATATAATTTCAACCTGATCAGTATAAATTCAATCTGATCAGTTGCCAGGTCCCCTTATCATCTTTGGATTGAGAGCTCCCACACTGGTGTTTCATCCACATGAACTCCAGGCCAACATCTACCCTCATGTCCCAGATTTTGTTTTCTAACCTGCTCAGTTGTCATAGAATGGAAATATGTCTCTGACCTTTTATTGATTCTCCCATCCCAGAATTTAATTTGAAGAATAATTTTATATTATTTGGAGAAGTTGGGAAAGCTTGGATGAGTACTTTTTCTATTCCATCATCTGCTTTGCTCTGGATGATGCAATCTTGAGGCTATTGACCTTTTACTTATAGTGACTGACATTGTTTAAACAACTCTAGGAAATGATGATTTTCACCATCCATGTCTTTACCACTGTTTTTCTTCGTTTCCTTTTGCCCTTTTCATAATTTTATTGTCAGATTGAATGTGCTGAAGGGGAATGCTATACTTTCTTATTTTTCACATGATTTCATTTAGTTTTCAACTACAGGTTTATCCCTGTAGACATGGACCAAAATTTGTCAGAGAATTTAAAGAGTCCTTAGCTGATATTGCAGAGGATTAGGATCAAATCAACCTTATGCATTGATTTTTATACCAGTTTCAGTAAATGGATTCTTATCTTGATCCCTAGCTCTTGTATTTCCTAGTTCTTGTCCAGGAACAGAATTACTCCAGGAATAGTATCCTAATTTCTCTCCTTACTCATTTTGCAACACCAATTCATGACCTAGAAGTCCAGTCACTGTTGTTGTGACCCTATGACTTTACTACTAGACTTGCTTGTTACTGATTCCCTGCCTACTTAAACTTCCAAGTACTTTTGGTCACCTGGTATTTCTTGATCCACTTTCTTTTTTCCTTTGGATCTGGATCCTGACCAATGGCATTCTGACTGAGCCCCAATTATTAGCTTATGTCTACCATAGAGAATTTTGGTGATTTAAATCTTATCTCGTGTTTTAAAACCTCCAATTATTTTCTAATATATTAAATTATTTTCTGTACATGAAGAGAGAATCAATAATTAACTAATATAAAAACAATCCATTTGTACTGATATAGTTTCATGGTTCCACATTTATAATATTTGCCCAGTATTTAAGTTGATACTCTAACAAGCATGTAGTTTCCGTTTATTTCTACCTACTCTTCCCATAATCAGCTTTGAGTTTTGCAGGTTATTTACGTATTTCATTTGAAAAGAACACTTCCTACTTTGTCTATGACTGCTAACTTAAAAAAAAATTCTCTAGTTAAAAAAAATCATTGTCCACAAGTCTAAATAAGAGATGACTCATGGATAAATATTATCCTTTCTTTAGAATTTAGATTTTTCTCTCTCTCTTTTAATTTTGTTAGGTTTTTGCAAGGCAAATGGGGTTAAACAGCTTGCCCAAGGCCACACAGCAAGGTAATTATTAAGTGTCTGAGACCGGATTTGAACCCAGGTATTCCTGACTCCAAGGCCTTTGCTTTATCCACTATGCCACCTACCCACCCTAGATTTTTCTCTTAACAATAATATTCTAATGGTAATTTTTAAAGCTATTATCTAAATAGCAGACAGTATAAGTAGGAACAATGCAAGTGTGTAATCTGGTGTAATTTGGAGAATGGACTGGGTTATTACTTCCCAAAGCCCATTACTATTTTATTTAAATGTAGTTTTTTTGCGTGTCAAAATCTTGAGAGATTTTGATGATCATGGACCCAAGGCTATCTCTCTTTTCTTTTTTTTTTTTTAACACAGGGAGGATACACCTTATTTGATTTAATAAGGACATTTTCTAAGCCATTAAATTAACAAATTTTACTTATAAGGATAGAGGTCAGGGACTTTTGTTGCTCTCCAAAACTATGGTAATTAAAATGACTATGATTATTCAATTAGATTGTCTTCATTACCTTTCCTACCTACCTCTATTAGTGTTCTCCTGACACTCCTGGATCTGTGTTTCTTATATTTACAGGAATTGGAAAAAGTAAATGTCATTTCAAAACAAGTATATTTTCTCGACCACTTAGATTTCCTTTTCCCATGTTTCTCCCTATTTTTTGCCTATTCAAGAAATATTTAATTATTTTTTCCAGAAGATTTCTTATTTTGTTCTATTTTCCTTAGAAAAATTGGTAGACTAAATTGGTCATTAAATGAGACCATCACCACTGTGTTCTGAAAGTAAATACTTCTCAATTTATCCTTATACATCTTGTTGAACATCCATAAACTTTATAGAGTATCCCAAACGAAGTTTTCATGTTCAGACACTACATCAAAATTCCTTATCAGATAGGAAATAATAGGCTATAATGATTTAATTTTCACTCAATTAGACTTTTATACTTTTTTTAGGTTTTTTTTTTTTTTTGCAAGGCAAATGCGGTTAAGTGGCTTGCCTAAGGCCACACAGCTAGGTAATGACCAAGTGTTTGAGACCGGATTTGAACCCAGGTACTCCTGACTCCAGGGCCCATACTTTATCCACTGCACCACCTAGCCGCCCCAGACTTTTATAATTTTGAGTACAAAATTTTCTTAAGTATGGATGCTCCATTTAATTTAAATTTAATTTAATTTAATTCCTTTGTGCCTTTTCATTTTGTGCATTACTCAACTATGTCTATCAATAGATGCTTCATAGCAGTTAAGAAAGTTTTCTTGTTTTCTTTTACTCTTTGGAGAGTAGTGATTTTTCTTCAGAATATTCTTCTTCTGAAGGTCATTCTTATTACTGATTTTTTTTCATCCTATAGATATCCTTCTCTTCTTGTTCTTTTAAAAAATTCCAGAGATGAGGTATTATATTTTATTATTTGTGTTTTTCTTGATAGCTATATCCTTCTATCTTGGTGCAGTAATTGCTCCTTCCTTGAATTGCTTTTGTGCCTTATTTCTCTGGATGAGGACTACTGTGATCTGTAGCCTCTTCATACAAACCTGATCTGTTCTATATCTATCCTTCCTTCATGGTCACAATAGGAGTTTATTATTTATTGCCACAACATAATAAGGTAAGGTCAGGGTATATTGACAGAAACTATAACATCAACATGCATAGCAAAGAAATGATCATTCAGACTGTGCACCAAACTATGGCATGTAGCAAGAGAGACTAGGAAGGGGCACAGATTGAACCTGGTAGGAATTAGAGATTGTTTTTCACTGCTATTGATTGATGAAGTTATATTCCTTCTTCTCTGATCTGTGAAGAAAGCTGCAATTAATTTTCTTGCTATATAATTCTTACTCTAGCGAATTTCAAGGGTTCATGAGATTAAATGAAATGACTAGTGCAAATGTCTTGTTGATTATGTGATCCAAAAGTGATAATGAAAAGTCCATTTTCTTTTTCATTTGTTTTGTTTATCTGAGTGATACAATACAAAGAGTGTTAGATTTTGAATCAAATGAATTGGATTTAAATGTATGACTTCTGTGACTTTGGTCTGTTTAACTTCCATGTACTTCACTTAAATCTGTCAAATGAAACATTTAGACTCGATGGCCTCTGAGATTCCTTTCAGTTTTGATAGATACATAAATAATCCAACAATTATAAATCTTTAATAATGTTTATCATGTCCTTCTTATACACGAGAGATTTTTTTTTAGTTTTTTTTGCAAGGCAATGGGGTTAAGGGGCTTGCCCAAGGCCACACAGCTAGGTAATTATTAAGTGTCCAAGGCTGGATTTGAACTCAGGTACTCCTGACTCCAGAGCCAGTGCTTTATCCACTGCACCAACTAACCACCCCTGCACAAGAGATTTTTTTATGACATACTGAAGGCTAATTATGTCTTCCATGGATCTTTATGTTGACCTTTGTCTATTTTTATTTGTTCATTATTCTTAATTTGTTATTTTGAAGGACTTGTTTCATTTTCCTTCTATTTCTTACTCTCAAATTAAGGGGTGATTCCTCAAACCTCCATGAAATAC
The DNA here is from genome assembly GCF_037893015.1 of Macrotis lagotis. Classification (NCBI taxonomy): domain Eukaryota; kingdom Metazoa; phylum Chordata; class Mammalia; order Peramelemorphia; family Peramelidae; genus Macrotis; species Macrotis lagotis. Next base: position 458,410,005 of record NC_133666.1, on the reverse strand, counting down.
ACACACACACACACACACACACACACACACACACACACACACACACACATATATATATATACTCAAATCAAGAAAATTCCTTTATTGGCCAAATATAAAAATATATGCCTCATTTTACATTTTGATCATCTTTGACAGAAAATGAGTAACGTGCTTTATATTTGCTTTCCTGGAATTGGGACTAGAGTGCTAAAATCTTTCAAATTTGTTTTTATAATGATTTTGTATAAATTGTTCTCTTGGTTCTGATTATTTGATAACAATTCTTATAGTTCTTCCCAGTTTCCTCTGAATGATTTAATCATGATGATTCACTTAGTCATGTATTATGATGCAATGATATTCCATGATATTCATATACCATAATTTCTTCACCCATTTCTTATAGGGTAGTGGTCCCCTAATTTTGTGATTTTTTGACTAATGTGTAAAGAGCTATTATAAATATTTTTATAAATATGATCATTTTCCTCTTTCTTTTATTTCTTTAAGAGTATATCTCTATTAATGACTTTTCTGGGTCAAAAGGTATAAACAGTTTAGTCATTTTTCTAGAACACAATTTCAAATTGCTTTATAGTTCAACCAATTGTGCAACTGTATGCCTATTTTCCTGCATCTCATATAGTATTTCATTTTCCTAATTTTTTTAAAAAATAAGAACAAGAACATTGTGATTTTTTTAGTCATATGGAATCAGCCTAAAATATTGCTCTTAAAGAGGTAGATTTTTATAGCTGTGAACAGTTTTAGATTAGTTTGAAAACACTGCTTATTTGCTCTAAATGTTTTTCAGTCTGATATGCTCCTACTTAATTCTGGGCTCAGTTCATTTTGGGGGTTATCTATCTAGGATGCGAAGCTTGATGGACTAATTAGATTGTATACTCATCTAACAGCATGTCATAATTTGAGCATCATTTATTTTTCATCAATATTTTTATAGTCTGGATACTTAGACAAATCTCTTCTTATTGATTTTTTTAAGCTGAGGAAATAATATCAGAATTCATAATAGTACAAAACTATCCACAAATTAGAATGCAAGCTCCTTGCATGTAGGGCTGTCTTAACATTTGTATTTGTATCCCAAAGGTCTAGCGCAATGGCTGATACACATCGGGCATTTACTAAACTATTGATTAAAGTTGGAATATTTAGAAAATTTCTCCATTGATACTCTTGTTTGCTTTTTGCAAAAGACATCTTCTAAAACAGTGATCCTTATGTAAGCATGCCTCCTTGTCTTCTGTCGCACTGGTTAATATTTAGCAAGTTATGGGGGGGCAATTAGGTGGCAAAGTGGATAGAGTACCAGTCCTGGAATCAGGAGGAACTGAGTTCAAATTTGACCTCAGACACTTAATAATTGTTTATCTGTATGACCTTGTGCAAGTCACTTAACCCTTTTGCCTTAAATAAATAAAACTTAAAATATTTAGCAAGTTATTTAGTCATTTTTTCCCCAGTCTCATTTAATCACAGAATCTTGGATAAAATTAACATATGGGTCAGAGGCATCTTATTTGAGATGAATCTTGTTTTTCTTTTGAAATTGTGTATTATATGTTTTAAATCAATAAATAAGAGACATGGCAGGATTTCCTTTTTCCTCTCAGTCATTTGTATGACTGTTAAGAAGCATGCATTAGAAAGTTGTCTGTGAAAATCTTTCCTTTCCCTTGTCATGTTTTCATCAAGGAGGTGTTCAGTGATTTATATATAATATATATATATATATATATATATATATATATATATATATTTCATCTATATTTAATAGAGATTTTTTAAAAAGTAGAACTATAGTTAGTTTCTTACTGATTTTTCTTCGGCCACCTTCTGTTCTTCTACCTTACTTCCAATCCCAAACCAAACTTCCTCTAGGTTCTGTCCCCTCATTATTGGAAAGTGCCCATAGCAATGCACTTTGATCTCAATCACACAATATGTTCTCTCAAAGGTCAATTTTATGACATTTAAAGAGATCAGATCACACAATCTTCAAAGGGATTAGAAAAGAACTCTTATTTTTTATGATCTCCCACACACTTAATTTATGAATTTTTACTTTATTCTTATAAATTAAAAAAATTAGACTATACAACTCTGTTGTTTATGCTTGGTGCAAAGAGATAAAATAATTAGGTACTGAACTAATTTAAAAAAGAGGAAGAGGTTGCTATTGCATCCTCAAAGGCTGTCTTTCTTAGTGTGGTTTACTAACAAATGTTTGTTTAATGAATGTTGTAAGAATGAACAGTCTTGGGAGCTTTTAGATCAGGTGTATTGTGTGGTTTGATATGGGATGGCTAGCATTTATAGTGTTCCAGAGGCTTTTCCTCCAGGGGGAAGAAGGATGCTCGCATCATTTAAAAATGTTGTATCTGAATATAGCACCCTGAAGACACTAGCTTTTAAGGTAACAGGAATTTCAATAATATCTAGGCATTCACATGGATTGCAAGTACTTTATTACCAGGACCAAAATATTAATGTGTATATATATATATATATATATATATATATATATATATATATATATGCTTTGCAGGAAATGCAGGAAAATAAAGCTTACAGAGCAGGCTATAAAATTTAAGCTTCTTCCATAGATAACAAATTAAATGTAATCAGTGAGACTTGAGAATATGAAAATGGAAGTAACTTTCTCTACAGTGAATGGAAAAATGAAATTTTATTTTCCTCATTTCTTTTCCAAAGTTAATTTCATGATCACTTTGGTTATTTTATTATTGGAAATAGAAAATTGCAAAAATATCTCATTCCAAAAGCAATATATTTCATTTTTGAAAAGTTATTTGAATTTAAAAGTCCTATAGTAAACAACATAGTGACCAGTTGTGAATTCACATACAAGTAAGGCCTGAAAATCCATAAAGATGCAGAATGTTTAACAACAAAGATCCCTGTTTGTCTAAGCTTATTAGACAGCTGTTCAGACACCTATGGGACCCAGGTCTAGATCAAGAAGTTTATTACTCTCCAAAATATGGGGAAGAGCATACCCTAGCACAAAACTTCAGGATAAAAAATGAAGCTACGAGAGATGAGTAATCTAAAGAAAACACAAACCAATATTAATAATATTGCATATCAAACAACTACAAGTAGAGAAAGAAAAAATTGGATTTTCCATAAATACTGTTAAAAGTAGCCAAAATCAGGTGGTATAACTGCTTCATATCAGGAAGAAATGAAACGAGAGATAAAAAAAATAAAAGTGTAGAAGAAAGAATACGAAAGGAAAAAAGTGGAATAGAAGAGAAATCGCAAACCTTACTTAAGAAATGGAATCTCTAAAAACTAGAAAAGACCAAGAGAAATCAGTGACTGCATGACACAGCTATAAATATTAGAATAAATCAAACGAACAAAAACATAAAGGAAAAGTTAAATATATAATATATAAAAATGACAAAGACATATCTTGAAAACCCATATCAAAGAGAGAGATTTTAAGAATCTCTTGATTCCATGAAAATTTAATGGGGGGGGGAAGCCTGAACATTATATTTCAAAAAATCATACATGAAGACTATTTCTCACCAGATCACTTTTTAGATGTGTCCATGAAACACCAGTAACCAATTTATCCTGGAAGATATATTTAGCTCTAGAATTAATACTTCAGAATGTCTGATCCTGTCCTTCCTCTTATTGAATGGTTTTCCCCAGAGACTCGATTTAACCAAAGAGAGATATTTCATTTCTTACCAGACTGTACTCTGAATTTCTCCATTCTGCTCTCTTGCTGAGTAAATTTTCCTCGTTCTTTCCATTATGTATTGTCTTCTCCCATTAGAGTGTAAGCTCCTACAGGGTAAGGACTCCTTAATTTTTGCCTATCTTTCTATTCTCAGTGCCTGATACATAGTAATAACTTAATGTTTGCTGACTGACTGACTGAAAAGTGCTCAGATATATTGGAAACAGAAGAAAAAGTAGAAATAGAATGAATCTCCAAATCTACTTGAAAGGAACACTTTCCCATCCAGCTCCAAGGAAAAAACCCAAGAATTTCATAGCCCAAATCTAGATTTTCCATATGTCCTCCTCCTGAAAATAAAAACACAAGACAGCAAAAAACAAACAAAAAAAACTGCAAGCATCCAGAAAGAAGCAATTCACGTACCGATGAATGATTATCAGGATCAGGCACAAGCATCAGAGGAGATTTTACATCATCATATTCCAAAAGTCAAAAGAGATAAATGCAACAAAATAAATTACCTTGAAGAATTTTTTGAAAAAGCTATCGGAAATAAATGTGAATGTTGAAAGGAATAGAGGATTTTCAAGCATTTCTGATGAAAAGACTAGAGCTGAATAGGAACAATGAAATACTAACAAAATCACAAGAGAAATCTAAAAAGAAATTCATTCTAATAAATAGAAAGAAATATATGAACATGCAATGTTACATTTTAATGGGGCTTAAAAAGCAAATATCCCTTCAGAACCTCAAGGTATTCCAAAGGTATTGAAGGAGGTTTAAATGTATGCATATGTATCTAAATATGTTCATTTTTTAATTGATTAGGAATGAATATGATAGGAATGAAAATAAAAGTCTTACATTTGGATTCAAGAAAATGACTTCATAAGTAAAAGATGGGAAAACCAACACTGGGAAGCAATTTTTTAAAATTGGATATTTTTTTTTGTTTTCCAATTATATACAATAGCAGTTTCTAACCTATCATTTTTGTAAGGTTTTGAAGTTTACAATTTCCCCCACTCTCCCTTTCCTCCCTCTCCCCCTCCAGAAGACAATCTGATAACCTTTACATTGTTTCCTTGATATACAATGATCAAAATTGAATGTGTTCAGAGGAAAAAAAAGCCTATCCTTGAGGAAGAAATAAAATATTAGAGATAGCAAAATTATATATTACATAATACTTTTTAAAAAATTGAAGGTAATAATCTCTTGTTTTTGTTAAAGTTCCACAACTCTTTCTCTGTATACAGATGGTGTTCTCTACCACAGATACCCTAAAATTGTCCCTGATTATACCACTGATGGAATGAGTAAGTCCATTAAGGTTGATTATTACCCTCATGTTGCTGTTAGGATATACAATGTTCTTCTGGTTCTGCTTTTCTCACTTAGCATCAATTCATGCAAGTTTTTCCAAGATTCTCTGAACCCCCCCCCCAATATCTAATAGAACAGTAGTGTTCCATTTCATACATATACCACAATTTGCTCAGCCATTCCCCAATTGTTGGATATCCCCTCGATTTCCAATTCTTTGCCACTGAAAACAGAACTGTTATGAATTTGTTTCTATAAGTGACGTTTTTACCTTTTTATCCTGATCACTCCAGGGTATAGATCCAAAGCTGTATTGCTGAATCAAAGGGTATGCTCATTTTTATTGTCCTTTGGGCATAATTCCAAAATGTTATCCAGAAAAGTTGGATCAGTTCACAGCTCCACCAACAATGCATTAGTGTCCCAGTTTTCCTACATCCCTTCCCATATTTATCATTGTCCTTTCTGGTCATATTGGCCAATCTGAGTGGTATGAGGTTTTATCTTAGCAATGCTTTAATTTGCATGTCTCTATTCAGTAATGATCCAGAGAAATTTTTCAAATGACTATAGATAGTCTTGATTTCCTCATTTGCAAATTGTCTTTGCATATCCTTTGATCATTTTATCAATTAGTAAATAGCTTGCTTTTTATAAATTTGACTCAGTTCTCTATGTATTTAAGAAATGAGAACTTTGTCAGAAATAGTAGTTATAGGGGTGGTTAGATGGCACAGTGGATAGAGCAGTGGCCTTGGAGTCAGGAGGACTTTAGTTCAAATCTGGTCTCAGACACTAAATACTTACAAAAATATAAAATGAAAATAAAAATAAAAAGATAAAAAGAAACACTAGTTGTAAGAATTGTTTCCCAATTTACTATATTTTTTTATTCTTGGTTAGAGTGGTTTTGTTTGTGCGGAAGTTTTTAATTTAATCCAATCAAAATTGTCTAGTTTGTTTTTGATGATGTTCTCTATCTCTTCCAAGGTCATAAACTGCTCCCCTCGATCAGACAGTTCCTTATTCTCCTAATTTGCTTATATTTTTGTCATTTATGTTTAAATCCTATACCCATTGTGATCTTATCTTAGTATATTGAGTTAGATGTTGGTCTAATTCAAGTTTCTGCCTTACTATCTTCCATTTTCCCCAGCAGATTTTATTGAAGAGTGAGTTTTTATCCCAGAAGCTGGAATCTTTGGATTTATCAAATAGTAGACTATTATAATCATTTCCTCCAGCCTATTCCATGGATCCACTACTCTATTTCTAAGCTGCTACCAGACAGATTTAATGACAAATGCTTTATAATATAATTTTAGATTTGGTAAGGCTAAGCCACCTTCTTTTGCATTTTGTTTTCATTAAATCCCTTGATATTCTTGATTTTTTGTTTCTCCATATAAATTTAGTTACCTTTTTTTTTCCCTAGCTCACTAAAGTAATTTTTTGGAAGTTTGACTGGTATGGCAGTAAATAACTTGCTTAATTTAGGTAGATTTGCTATTTTTATTATATTAGTTCAGCCCATCCATGAGCAACTGATATCTGTCTGGTTATTTAGATATGATTTTATTTGCATGAAATGTGTTTTATAGTTGTTTTCATAGAGTTTCTGAGTTTGTCTAGACAGGTAGACTCCCAAGTATGTTATGTTTTCTGAAGTTATTTTAAATGAAATTTCTCTTTCTAGCTCTTGTAACTGTATCTTTCTAGTAATATATAGGCATGCTAAGGATTTGTGTGGGTTTATTTTATATCCCATGACTTTGCTAAAGTTGCTAATTGCTTCCAGTAGTTTTTTAGATGATTTTTTTAGTGTATCTCTAGGTATACCATTATATCATCTGCAAAGAATGAAAGTTTTGTTTCTTCCTTCCCAATTCTAAATCCTTGAATTTCTTTTTCTTCTCTTATTGCTGAAGCTAACATTTCTAATACAAAATTGAATAGTAGTGGTGATAATGGGCATTTTTGTTTCACCCCTGATCTTACTGGGAATGCCTCTAGTTTACCCCCATTGCATATAATGCTTGTTGATGATTTCAGATAAATACTGCTTATCATTCTAAGGAACAATCCATTTATACATATGCTCTCTAGTGTTTTTTAGTAGGAATGGGTGCTGTATTTTTCAAATAATATGATTTCTGATAGGTTTGTTATTGATATAGTCAATTATACTGACAGCTTTCCTAATATTGAACCAATTCTACATCCCTGGAATAAATCCTGTTTGGTCATAGTTAATCATCCTAGTGATAACTTGCTGTAATAGATTTGCTAAGATTTTATTTAATATTTTTGTATCCATATTCATTGAAAATTGGTCTAAAATTTTCTTTCTTTGTTTTGACTCTTCGTAATTTAGGTATCAGCACCATATTGGTATCATAGTAGGAATTAGGCAGAATTCCATCTTCACCTATTTTTCCAAAGAGTTTACACAGAATTAGAACCAATTGTTCCCTAAATGGTTGATATAATTCACTTGTGAATTGATCTGCCCTGGAGAGTTTTTCCTTAGAGAGGTCTTTGATGGCTTGTTGAATTTCTTTTTCTGCAATAGGGTTATTTAGGTATTCAATTTCCTCTTCATTTAACCTGAACAACTTCTATTTTTGTAAATATTCATCCATTTCACTTAGAATATCAAATTTATTGGCATACAGTTGGATAAAATAGTTTCAAATTATTACTTTAATTTCCTCTTCATTAGTGGTGAGTTCACCTTTTTCATTTATGATACTAGCAATTTGGTTTTCTTCTTTCTTTTTTACTCAAATACTGAAAGTTCTATTTATTTTGCTGATTATTTTTTATAAAACCAAACTCTTGATTCAATAGTTTTCTTGTTTTAGTTTTATTAATTTTTCCTTTAAGTTTTAGAATTTCTAATTTGGTATTTAATTGGGGGGGGTTAATTTGTTCTTTCTCTATTTTATTCATATAAGCATTTAGAGATAGAATATATCCCCTAATAATTGTGTTGATTGTATATCCCATAAGTTCTAGTTTGTTGTCTCATTAAGTCATTATTTAGGATGAAATCACTACTTCTATTTATAATTTTTTGGTTGATCCTCCCATTATTTAAAATGAGGTAATTTAGTTTCCAATTAGTTTTAGGTATATCTCTCCATGGCCAATTATTGCACATGATTTTTATTGCATTACGGACTGAAAATGAAATATTTACTATTTCTACCTGTTTTGTATTGGATTATGAGATTATATCCTAGTACATGATCAATTTTTGTGCAGGTGTCATGTACTGCAGAATAAAATGTATGTTCCTTTCTATCCCCATTCAATTTTCTCCCAAAGTCTATCATATCTAAGTTTTCTAGCATTCTATTTACCTCCTTACCTTCCTTCTTGTTTATTTTATGGTTAGATTTATCCAATTCTGAGAGAGGGAAGTTAAGATCTTCCACCAATAGAGGTTTGTTGTCTATGTCTTCCTGTAATTCCTTCAGCTTTTTGTCTAAAAATTTGGATGCTATACCACTTGGTGCATACATATTTAGTATTGGAATTGCTTCATTGTCTATGGTACCTTTTAGGAGGATATAGTTTCCTTCTCTATCTCTTTTGATGAGGTCTATTTTTACAGCAGCTTTGTCTGAGATAGACTGTACTCCTGTCTTTTTTCACTTCAACTGAAGCATAATATATTCTGCTCTAACCTTTTATCATTACTTTCTATGTGACTCTTTCCTTCAAATGAGTTTCTTGTAAGCTGATGTTATAGAATTTTGGTTTTTAATCTGCTCTGTTCTGTTATCTCCTTATGTTTTATTGGTGAGTTCATTCCATTCACATTTAAAGTTATAATTAATCTTTATTGATCTCCATGCTATCTTCCCTCTGTTTGCATTTTCCCCCTTTTTTCACCTTATCCCTATTTCCTGTGATTTTGCTTTTGAATACTACTTCCTTCAGTGTGTTTCCTCCTTATATTTATCCCCTCCTCTTTGTTTCCTCATTCCCTTTGTCCCTTCTTTCTTCTATCACTTCATCCTTCCCTCCCCCTCCTCCTTTACCCTCTTAATACTTGAAAGATAAAATAAATTTCTAAACTCAATTGTGTGTGTGTGTGTTTGTGCGTGCGTGTGTGTGTGTGTGTGTGTGTGTGTGTGTGTGTGTGTGTGTGTTAATCCTTCTTTGAGCCAAATCTGAGAGAAAGATTCAGGCAATTTTCACCTCCTCCCTTCTTCCCCTCTAATACAATAGGTCCTTTGCACCTCTTTATGTGGTGTAATTTCCCTCTTTCAATCTCCTCCAAATTCCGATCTGTCCCCCCCTTTATTGTACCCCCTTTTAAAAGAGATTTTATTTTTAAATCATTCTATAAGAGTCATGAACAAGTCATGAGTACCCATTTCTTCTGGCTAAATATATTCTCTCTTATAGAATTACAGTTCTCAAGAGCTATGAGAACCTTTTCTCCAGGTAAGGATATAGCCATTTTTATCTTATTGGATAAAGAGGTTTTTTTACCCTCTTTTTACCTTTTCATGTATCTCTTAAATCTTGTGTTTGAAGTCCAAGTTTTATGTTTATCTCTGGTCTTTTCATCAGAAAAATTTGGAAGTCCCTTATTTTGTTAAATGTCCATCATTTTCCTGGAAGAGAAGACTCAATTTTGCCAGACAGTGAATTCTTGGCTGCATTCCAAGCACCTTTGCTCTTTGGAATATCATATTCCAGGACCTTTGATCCTTTTATTTTTAGTTTTTTGCAAGGCAAATGGAGTTAAGTGGCTTGCCCAAGGCCACACAGCTAGGCTTTTTATTAAATGAGACTGGATTTGAACCCAGGTAATCCTGACTCCAAGGTCGGTGCTTTATCCACTACACCACCTAGCTGCCCCCTTTGATCCTTTATTATTGATACAGCCAGGTCCTGTGTAATCCTTATTGAGGCCCCTTGGTATTTAAATTGCTCATTTCTGGCTGCTTGCAGGTCTTTCTCTTTTATCTGATAGTTCTGGAATTATTCCTAGGTGTTTTCATTTTGGGATCACTTTGGGTTTACAGGAAGGAATCAATGTGTTCTTTCAATAACTAGTTTGCCCTCTGGTTTCATGTTAGCAATTCTCCTTAACTAAGTCCTGAAGTATGGAGTCCAGATTTTTTTTCTCCTCAAAGTTTTCAGGAAGCCCAATGATTCTTAAATTGTCTCTTCAGACTCCATTCTCCAAGTCAATTGTTTCATCGATGAGATATTTTAAATTTTCTTGTATTTTTTTGATTTTTTGATTCTGTTTAACAGATTCTTGTTGTCTCATGAAGTCATTGGTTTCCACAGATGCCAATCTTTTTTTAAAAGGAGAATTTTCTTCATTTACCTTTTGCAACTCCTTTTCCACATGGCAAATTCTATTTTTTAACTATTCCCTTTGTCCAGTTATGATTTTAAAGAACTATTTTCTCTTTTTGCACTTGTCCAATTGTATTTTTGAAGAATTTCTTGTTGCAAGATGTTAATTTTTTCTTGCAAAGTGTTAATTTTCTCTTGTGTTTCTTTTCTAGATTCTTCCAGTTGATTTTTAAACTCCTTCCTGATCTCTTCTAAGAAATATTTTTTGGTTTGTAGACCAATTCATATTCTCCTCCGAAACTCTAGTTCTCTCTGAGTTAGAATCCTTGTCTTTATGATAGCATTCAATGAACCAGCCTTTCTTCATTTTCCTAGGATCTTGTGTCGGGGCAGGGGCTGTCTCACAGACCTTTGGTGTTGAAATCCCTAGAGGCTTTGCTCAATGAACTTAGTAACTCCAAGTGGGTGGCCAGTAGAGGATACCAGACACTTTTGCTGTAGTGTCTGTGATATTGATTTGTGGTTTTCTTCATCAGCTTGGGGGTGGAGGGGTGGGGGAGAGACAGCAGAATCTGGGTTATCCTCAAGCAAAGTGAGTTGGACCCTTGGACCATATAATCTCCTTACTCCTCACTCAACACTGGAGTAAATATGTTACCTACACCTGAGCCAGGGAGGAATTGGGGGGCTATTATTGTGCTTGTTCTGGGAAGAGTTACTTTCTCCCACAGGAATGGGGGGTGGGGACTCAACTGGAAACATGGAAGCTTCAATGAAAATATGTAAGTTAATGGCCCTGATCTTCCAGACCAGCTGAGTTTACCAGGTTGATGTCTAGCCACTGTGCTGGAACTCTCTTCCCAGTAGGGTTGGGGCTCTCCTGCCTTCCCCTCCAGCCATATTAGCAGCCAAAGCTTCTGATGCTATTCTCAGCTTAGTCCCTGGACCTCACCCTAGTCCTGGCTTTCTGCTCTCTGCCCCCACCTCATTCACACTCCCCTGGGACAGACCTTGCTGCATGATGTTTTCTTCTCTGTTCTTCTCTGGGTTCTATGTTTACAAATTCTGTTAAGAGGCTTGGTTCATGTAAATTCTGGGGAAGCCAGGAGAGCTTAGAGCACTGCCTGGCTTCCTTCCACCATCTTGGCTGGAAGTGAATATATACATATACTCAACTACACACATATATACAAATGAGTATGGTGGTACACAACTCTAATACCTGCTAATAGGGGAAACTGAGGCTGGAAAATCTAGTGAGATCAGAAGTTCTGAATTGCAGTGAGCTACAGTCAATCAAGAACTTGCACTATTAGACTCCAATACAGAAAGCCCCCAGGATTTGTGTTTGTGTGTGTGTGTGTGTGTTGTGTGTGTGTGTATGTGTGTGTATGTATGTGTGCATGTGTATGTGTGTGTGTGTGTGTGTGTGTAGAGGAAGGAGTCAAAATTTGCAAAGATACACCCTGTTCTTATCTGAAATGAACAAAGAAAGATTCAAACACATACAGTTTGTCATTGAACTGCGTCATATTCCATAAGCAATGAGTAAGTATGCCTTTAAAAGGGAACAAAATACCAGGGAAGGAATCAGAAATACAAGTAAATAAGCATCTTTTTCTTGAAAGGGGGGGACTAAAAGGAGGAAAAAGAGGCAAATAATTTCAATTGAAGGGGGCGCCTTAAATTACCTTCTGGACAACTGAGGAGTGGCTGGAAAAAATTGTGCTATATGAATAAAATGGAGTAATATTGCATCAAAAGAAATCATGAAAAAAAGGATTTAGAAAAATCCTGAATAGTATGCACTGAAGCAAAGTATGCAGAATCAGAACAGTTTATATGACAGCACCATTATATGGAAAATTAATTTGAAAGATTTACCAAAGTAATGACCAATCATATATCTAGGGATGCAATGATAAAGTATGTTACCCATCATCTTTCAAGTGAAGGATACAAGGTACAGAGATATACATTTTGGCCACTTGTAGATGAATTTTGCTTGACTAGGATTGCCTTCTTAAGGGAGTGACTAAGAGGCCAGAAGTTTCAGTAGTGATTCAAAGGCCAAAGTTTTTTGAAGATTACATTTATACTGCTTATGTACTCTTGTGAATCTCTTGTATGAGTTCTTTATCCATTTTTCTGTATTTGTTTATAGTTTCCTGTGAATGAATGCTTTGCTACTTCTTCTGCAATTACCACGGAGTGAAAAAAAATAGCAATAAAATACTTGTCCTTACCTGATTTTCATGCGATTTTCTTGTACAGGAGGGGAGAACCTATATTACCCAGATCTGTGTGAACCTAGGCAAGAAGTATAATCAAGTGAAAATGATTTATTTCATCATTTTGAAAATTCCCTCCAAAGATCCAGATAGCAACCTATCAATACTTTCCCATGCTAGTCAATGCTGGTCCATGTTTTTTCATGCATTTATCACAATAAGTCTAGTAATTGTGTTGAAGTCCTTTCTACTTTTCTTTTTGATAGAACAAAGATATCAGTGGAACATATTGTCTGTCTTGTCCTCTCCTGGCATAAAACTGTTCTGTTTCCTTTTCTTATTATGTAATGCCTTTAAACCCTTTTTAAAACTCCTGTTCTTTAGAATTTCTCTTGTCTATATTGTAGCACATGCTTAGTCACCAAGAACCTATCTACTGCTGAGTGATATTAGCTTTCAATTCTTTGGAGTATGTTATATTCTATTGTTAATCATTATTTCCCTTTGGCTAAAACAAAACAAAACAACAAAATTAATTTTATAAATAAAGTTTAATTCTCTAAGAGCTTACCAGAACCCATGGGTGGATGGCATCCTTACAAATGCCAACATTGACCCAACATTTTGAGGAATTTTTGTACAATTTAGACAAAGAGCCATAAAACTTTAGGTGGCCATCTAATGAGATTTCACATAGATGACATGGCTTTACAAATACAATTCTCTCAAATCTTTAAATTTTTACTGAAAATTCCTATTGTCAAGAATTTCAATTATGCTGAAGAGTAAATGTTTACAAACAACAATAGGATTTTCTCTCTGCTCATCCAGTAAGTCTCTTATCTTAAAGTTTGTTGATCAAGGTACTAACATTGTGATAACCAGATAGATATCGACATAGGTGAAGTCAACATTGTAGGAGACACACCTTACATAGCAGACTAGCATTTATAACTTTTACTTAAAGGTTATGACAAACTTCTGATCAGAAATATATTCCTCAAGAATTATTAATTCCAAAAAATAAAAAAAGAATTATTAATTCCATCTTAAAGAATATAAGATTATACATTTGTTTGTCATTGATTACTTTGATGCTTATCTGACAAGATCTGATTTTCTCCAGGATTTCTTCACAAGGTGTTAACCAGAGAAGTATCCCTTTCTTCCCAGGATGACTCTCCATCTAATACACAACTTGAAAGCCATTCTTTGAGATGTACATTTGATAAGGTCTGTACAGACAAAACCTTTTCCCTTTGATCTATCAAAAAGGGCAGACCCATGGGGAGACAGAGATAAACATTCTGAGCCTACATTCCTCAGTTAAAGCTAACAGGAGAATTTTTTTCTTTTTAATCGAAATTATAGAGCTCAAGAAATGTAATGCCTTTAAACCCCTTTTTTTCCCACTCCTGTTTTTTAGAATTTCTCTTGTGTTTTATTGTAGCACATGCTTACACATGCTTAACCACCATAAAACTATCCATTGCCAGCTGAGTGATATTAGCTTTCAGTTCTTTGGAGATTATTGCAGTCTATGTCATGATGTAAAAACATCAATAGAAATCTGGTAATAACAAAGATTTTTCTTTGCTTAAAACTGCACTTTGGGGGTGGACATTATGTATTGAATTTATTTATCAGTATTAGAGCTAGGACAGATAGAACAGAAAAACAATGAATTGATACAAGGCTTTGTGTACATTTATATATTATTCTGCCATGTAATTTCTTTGATCCATGAAGGTACATATGACTTTTGTACAAGATTATTATATCATATTTCCTGCCTCCAGAGGAGTAATCTCTCACTATATATCACTAGACTAAGTTGTCACCTATTTGCATACATGACAAATTCTTTTGGTAAAATTTTGCATTTTTCAGATGAATCACATGCATCCATATACATATGTACATGCATACACATAAACACACATATAATGCATATGTATAATATATGTATATGTATGTTTATAAAATAGCCTTAATGATTCTATTGAGCCCAAATCTGATGTAACCAAGAGACTATTGAACATGTCAAATGGAATGCCCTATAAATATCTCAAACTCTACTGGCAAAAAAAATGAAACACTATTTTCCTCACAAAACATCCCATTTCTTCAGAAGTTTCCTTTTATTATCATAGTTGCCAAGATCCTTCTAGCTACCCCAAACCATAACCTTTGCGTCATCTTTAATTCTTCACTCTTGTTGACTCTAAAAATTGTCAAACCTTGAAACTCCTTTTTCCCAATATCTTTTGCACATTTTCCCTTTTTTCTACTCCCATACATACTACCAAATTCAATACCTTATCAACTCTCTGCCTGGATTTTTGTAATTGGATTTTTGTAATTTGGATTTTTTAATTGGATTCCTTTTCTTTTGCCCCTTTTACTCACATTTACTCTGCATATAGCTGCTAGTAATTTTCTTAAAGTGTGAATTTGAAAATGTCACCCCCCCCCAAATTCTAATGATCTTATTTTAGATTTAGGACCAAATATAAACCACTTGGTCATTTAAAGCTCTTCATAGCCTATCTTGCTATCTTTCCAGTAACCTTAAACACTACCCTATTTGTTTTATGATGTAGGTATGACCCCCTTGCTGTTCTTAGAATCCCTGATTTCCTTTATTTCTGGAGATGGAATGATTTGTACAAGTTTTGTCAGGATCTTGCTAGTTTATCAACCCAGGTAGTAAGAATTCCCACATATCTGTTGAATTTCAACCATCCTTTGGTTAAAATTCACCAGTGAGAGAGAGTTTACCACTTTCTGAGGTACTTTGTCCAGTTTCACAAACATCTAATTGTCATTAAGGGCAGCTAGCTGGGGGTGGCTAGGTGGCGCAGTGCATAAAGCACTGGCCCTGGAGTCAGGAGTAACTGGGTTCAAATTCTGTCCCAGACACTTAATAATTACCTAGATGTGTGGCCTTGGGCAAGCCACTTAACCCTATTTGCCTTGCAAAAACCTTAAAAAAAAGGGCAGCTAGGTGGCATGGTGGATAGATTGCTAAGCCAGGAGTCAGTAAGACTTACCTTCTGAATTTAACTCTAGCCTCTGATAGTTACGAGCTGTGTAACCCTGGACAAATCATTCTTTGCTTCAGTTTACTCATTTATAAAATGAACTGGAGAAGAAAATGGCAAATCATATCTGTATCTTTGTCAAGAAAATCCCATTTGGACTCACAAATAATCAGACATAATTGAAAAATGCCTGAACAACAACAAAAATTGTCATTGTAGCTTTACTGACTTCATAACTAAAATTATCTTTTTGTAATTTCCACTCAGCACTTGCTTCCATATGACAGTTCTTAAAATATTTGATGACAATGATTAAGTCCTTACCGAATATTTTATTTGACCTAAACATTCCCAGTTCTTTCAGTTAATCTTACATGAAATGAACTTCAGCATCCTGGTTGATGCAATTAAGTAGTAGAGAAGACAGGAAGAGTATGAGATTTGGACTCAGGAAAAAACAATTTTAAATCTTGCTTCTTACATATAAAAGCTGTGTGATCCTGAGCAAGTCATTTAACTTCCCTCAGCTTCAGTTTCCATTTTTGTAAAATGTCAAAATAAAATTACAAGAGGTTGTGAAGATTGAATGATATAATACAGGTCATCCTTGCAAATCCTAATATGTTAGATAAATGTTAACTATCTCCCTCATCATGTTATTATCTTCTTTTCTTCTTTCCTTTACTCATTGTTTCCTATCTTCTGAATGTTTTATTTTTTCTCCCTTAAATGCCCGAATTGACCACAATACCACAGGAATATTGGAGGAAAGTCTAAGGATGAGGGTTGGAGTGAGCAATGTACAAAGATAGGACAGGATGGGGATGTGGTTAGATTGAGGAAGAGGGAATTGTATGAGATCAGGGGTTGTCATTAATACCTGAAGGAAAAAAAAAGCAAATCACCCCCAAAACATTTCTCCCAGTGGGTTCAGGAAAGGAAGTTGTTAATCCTCAAGCCACAAAGCCAGAACAAGAGTGACTCATCTGGTACATTGTCCATTAGCATATTTCCTGACACCACCAGCTGCTACAAGAAAAAAAAAGTCGAAAAGAAGCTCTTTGTTTTCCTTCACTTGCTTGGTGTTTAATGGGCTTTTGAATTTCAACTACCTGGTGGGAGGACATCTTTCACTTCATGCATTCATGCCTTTGCACTTCCGAGGCTTAAAATGATTCCCCATCAGACCCATTGAATATATTTTTCCCACTTGTTATTGGGTTATTTGCATTCCCTTTGTTTGAATAAACCTTTTGCTATGAAGAGAAATGAATTAGTGGATGCTATTTTAGGATCCCATTATAAGAAAATGTATTTCCATAGACAATTTTCATGAGGGAGGTAACATCTTTAGGAAAAAAAAAGAATTCTTCTGTCCTTTCCACTGACTGCAGAGTGTTTGTGTGGTGAATTAAGACTTCAGAGACATAAACTGATTGCATTAATCCTTATGACGATCAAACCTAAAATCTCTTACATCAGTTAAGAATAAGGAAACACATATCTAGACAGGGTAAAAACAAAATAAAAACTAAAAAATAAAAATAAAACAGGATTTCTAATTTTCTGTCTATAAAACTAGGTGGTAAAAGTGTGACATAAAGGAAAATATTCTGAATGTAGAAGTGTTTGTCTTCAAATCCAAGTTCTCTATTCATTGGGTTTGTCATTATACTTTTTGAAGGGTTGGATTAGTTGTCTCTATGGACTTTTCTAGATCTAAATTTATGATCTTAAAGCAATGCAGCAACTTCCAGAAGCCCCTGACCAGTATATCCTGTGTGGATAAAGATATTTCAGCCCAAATTAGGGTTTCTCTTAAGTTTGCAAATGATATAAAACTATAATGTTAGTATTAGCTAGAAACTTAATGAAGAATCAAAAGATGTATGGGAATTTTCCTAATGGGGAAATGTATACACAGTGATTAACATTCTAATAAATTTCATTTAATATTTAAAAATTCCTTCCCTGTGAATGGCATTGGGGGGTTGTAAAGACAAATAAAAAACAGATTCTCAAGAAACATATAGTCTCATGAAACTGGGGGAGGAGAAAGTACCTTAAAATACCTCTAATTTCGGAGGCTAAGGCAAATTATTCAGCTAAATTTGAGGAGTAAGAGTTTTGTTTTTGTTTTTGTTTTGCTGTGGTGGGAACTGAGAGAAATACATCATGAAAGAATGAAGACCCAATTTGAAGAGAGGAAAATACTTCAACATACTAAGATGAGTGGAGGCGAGGAAGCATAGGAAAAAAGTATGAAGTGAGCAAAGACGAGATGACAATCATAAATAGAGAATGCATCACTTTAGGTGGAATTGAGAGAATATAAAGGAGAATAGTTTAAAATCATATTGAATATGATCTGAAGGGGTCCTTAAATATAAGGGTAAGGAGTTAAGAAAGCAATGGGGAGTCTCTAAAGATTTTTAATAAGAAAAAAGTGATTCTATAAAAATTCATTATAAAGCTTATTTGGCAATAGTATAAATGAGAGTAATAGAAAAAATGCCTAGAGAACAAGGGGCAAATTATAAGATTATTACAATTATCGACTGATAATAACTATCATGTATTATGCATTTACTATGGTCTAGGAACTTAGGGACCTGGGGATAAAAAGAAAGGTAAACTATAGTCCCTACTTTTAAAGAGCTCAATCTAATAAAGGAGACCATATAAAAACAACTATATATGAACAAGATATATATGTGGAAAATTTGAGTTAAGACACCAGCATTAGTGGGAGGGATAATCAGGAAAGGCTTCCTATAGAAGTTATTATTTTGAGTGGAACTTGAAGGCAGTCAAGAGGCAGGGATGATAAAGAAGAGCATTAAGGCACCCTGGGAGGTGGGGCAGTGGGGTGGGGTGGGGCAGGGATCAGTTAAAATTCACACAGAAGAGGGAGGGTTTTGTTTGAGGAAAAGTAAGTGGGGGGCAGGGGAGAAGTGTCATTGAATGACAGAGCATGTGGAAGAGTGTTGTAGAGGTTGTAAGAAGACTGGGAAGATCAGGGAGGTAGGTTATGAAGAATATGAATGCCAAAGAGAAGCCTTTATGTTTGACTTTAAGCAAAATGTGGAGTCACAGGAGTTTAAGTGGGAGTGACATGGTTGTGCCAGCATTTTAGCAAAAACATTTTGTCAGCTGAATGAAGGATAGACTGGAGTGGGAAGCAACTTGTGAGATGGAGACCAAGGAACAGGCAATGGCAACAGTCCAAGTTTGAGCTGATGAGTGTCTGAACCAGTGTGGTGGCAATGTTAGAGGACAGAAAGGAGGGGTATATGAGTGATGTAAAATTGATAGTTTGGCAACAGATTACATATATAGGGCATCATTGCCTCTGCAGAGCTGCCCTTCCACCTTGACATGAGTTGGGCAACATCCTGCAGCTCCTGAAGGGAAGGATCCTGTTCCAAGAGGCATGGATGCAGATCCCTGAGGCCTTGGGCTGCCGGTTGTTGGTCTGACCTGCCTCCCTTTGTGATTCTCTGTCTTCCTAAGAAGATGGAAGCCTAGGAGAGATGTGGTCAAGTCAGCTTGGCAGTCTTTAATTAAAGTTCACTCCTTAGAAGGGAGAATGGTCCTGGGTTTTAGACATTTGTTTTTTTTTTTGTTTTTTGTTTTTGTTTGTATCTAGTCCTTTCACATAGAGATAATGGCAAAATAAGCTTGAACCTTAAAGAGTTATTTTTTTCTAGTGATTTTTTTGTGTTTTTTTTTTTAATGGCCATTGTTTCCAGCCTCTACTCTGGGGTCAATCAAAGTCTCTAGGGACTGAAGCAAAGCCTTCCAATTCCTGAAAGACCCACTAGTATGCATTCTTCCTCATCAGGGAAAGGTGGGGCATTTCTGAGGCCACCTCTTCCTGGAAGATGGAAGCATGAGTCACATGCAATAAAGAGGTGACAGGAGCAAATCAGTCATTAGAATTGCCCCAACCATCCCGTTCACCCCAGTCTACCAAGGGAAGTACCTCTGGAGCCATGCATACCTCCATGTGCTCAACAATGTCTTACAAGGCAAGCAATGCTTCCACTTGAAGAACATTACAGGAGATTTTTACAAAGGTTCTCTCCAAACATCTAGATAACCCCACAAGGACACCATGCTGGGAAATGGGGACTATTATGCGAATGCCATCCTGAAGGCTCTTCGGTTCAAAGTGTAAGATGCGGTTTGGTGGGACAAGTGAAGGGACCTCAGTGCCATTACCTTCTCTAAGGTCATGGGCTTCATCATAAATCTCTTCACTGATTTCTGCTGGGGTTCACTGAAGCTTTGGTCCAAAGGCAGCACTGGATCTGAGTCCAAAGGTGGGAGGCACCGACTACAACCTTGCAACCTTGACAGCAAACTTAAAATGCCTGAGTAGACTGGTGGCCAGAGTAAACCCAGGAAAGTTTTGAAAAATCAGCCAGAGGAAAGAATTGTAGCTGCAGCTTGTCATTCTAGAAGAGTTTGGAGGACAGATGTATAATTCAACTTTCCCTTTCTTTTCCTCTCTTTCTTCCTCTTCCAGAGCTTTCCTAGTAACTTGTTTCTCTCGCCTACCTTCAATGAGAGAGGTACAATGAGGGGGCTTTAGGTGATGCAAAGCTGAGCCTCATCTCTGATTGCAAAGGGATGACCAGTGTGTTCAACCCTTCACGATCAGTGGTTAAACTGAGATCTGTCTCACCAGATGTACACTTGCCAGTCCCAGCCTCATATCTGTTCTTCCTAGGCTTGAAAATATAATTGGTCATCTGGGAGGGCTGTCACTTTTCCCTGGAGAAGGAAAGAAGTGAGGATGCGGTCCAAGTTCCACTGGACTTACTCTCAGAGAACAGGAGAAAAAAATGGTTCTAGCTTTGCCTTTCTCCTTCTTTGTAGAGGTCATGCATTGCACTTGACAAATGTTTGCTAAAATTAACTACCTAATGCCATTGATTTGGAAATACTGCCTCCACTTTTTTTTTACTTGAGGAATGTATGTATTTTATTTATTTATTTTCATTTATTTATTTGTAGATGTATATTTCCAAGTTACAAAATTTCCCTCCACCCTTCCTTCCCATCCCCCTCCCCTCAGTAGGGAACAGTCAGGCTAGCATTTTACATACATATTTTGTTAAACATCTTTACAAATTAGTAATTTTTGGCATGAGGAATTAGGATTATGGGAAAGAGGTATATAATAACAGATAATTTTTAAAAAGTGTTCATCAGATTTGGTAGAAGTATTTTTTTCTATTTTTTTGTTTTGTTTTGTTTTTCTTCCTCTGTCTAGGGATAATGTAGACTATTACCAGTCTAATACAGTTGTCTTAGCTCTTCGGACTGTCCAGAGGACAGTGATACTTCCATCAAGGTTGTTCATCTAATAATGTTGTTGTTAATGTGTACATTGTTCTCTTGGCTTTACTCCCTTCGCTCAGCATCAGATCCTGTAAGTCATTCCATACTTCTCTATCTTCACTTTCCCTTTTCTGTCAAATTTGCGGAAGATACTCGGGAAGCCCAGATAACTGGCTTGGAGGAGAGAGAACCCTAGAAATTGGGAGAGCAAAGAAGGAATCAGGAAAGACTTCCTGTGAGTTGAAGCATAGTGTTTGAGTTTTATCTTAAAGGAGGGGAAGAATTTTTTGAGCTGGAGGTGAGATAGTTCATCCAGAATAAGGGATGACTACTGCAAAGGAACAGAGCTCAAGGATGGAGAGCTGTATGTGTAACAGAGAAGGCCAGTTTGATTGGGGTATTGAATGTGGGAAGGGTAAGTAATGTTCAAAACTGGGAAAATAAGATGGGACCAGGTGGTGAATGACTTTTGAAGTCAAACAACAGAGTCTATATTTTATTTTAGAGGAAATAGGAAATAAGTAGGATTGACTAAATATGGGGGGGGGTGTCATGGCTAAGGAAAATCCCTTTAGCAGCTTCTTTTCTTTTGCTTCTGCTTATTTTATTGCTTTAAAGAAGGCACACTCTTTCCTAAATACATTCTAGGCATTGTCACCCTACATGATGAATCTGATGAAACAAATTTATAATATAGCTTAGTTTTAAAACCTTTTTGTGTTCTGTTTAAATATTTCCAAAGTTAAGTGCTAATATAGTTTGGATTTGGAATTTTAAGCTGTTAATAAGAAAATGCTATCAGAGATCAGTTTGATACCAAACTCAGTGATTATGTTGGTTACTGAATTATAAAACTAGAATCCTATAGATTAAAAATAGTATTTGCCATAATTTTAATGAGCAGAGAAGAGTTAAAAATGTTTGCCCATCTGATAATATATTTTCTTATCGGGGATATTTTTCTTCATATATATACAATATATAATGGATGTTTTTTCTATCTGTTAATATATTACATCCTTTAGTTTTGCTCAACTGATTTACTGAAATACTACATAGCCTTCCTTAAAGAGAGGTCACATAGTAGAGAGAACACTGGATTTAGAAAGTCCTTAATGTGAATTCTGCCTTAGACACTTTACTATTCATTTGATTCTGAGCAAACCATTTAATCTCTACTCAATTTCTTTATCTGTAAAATGATAATGATAATGATGATGATGATGATAATAATAATAATAATAATAATAATAATAATAATAATAGTAATAGTAATGCCTAAACCACAGGGCTCTTATAAAGATCAAAATAAACAATATATGTAAAGAATTTGGTACGGTGAGAAAAAGATGTATTGACTGAAGAAACAAAGGTTTGAGTTTCCAAGCATATATCAACAATCATATCAACTACTGAAGTGACTTTTTTTTTTACCTAGAAATAGCTGAGAAAAGGAGCAATTAAAAATTGGAATTAAGGATTGATATAATAATTATAAAGAGACAAAAATTATCTAAACACTAGCTGATATACTTTCTGTCCCAAACTGCAAAGTTATTAAATTATTGCCTTGATCCAATGATAATTTCATTCTCTGAAAATATATAAAGATAGAATGATTATTATGAAAATAATCTACACATATAGGGAAAAAGCTGTTTACTGAAGTAGAAATGATAAAAAGTTTGAATGGATATGACCACTTCATCTTAGGTTTTGTAATAGATGGGAAGAATACTGAATAAAACTTGACATACAGCCTACATATTTGGAGAACATATTAAAAAAGAAATATAAGAATGCAAATCAATTTGAGAGGGATGAATCCCAAGAATGAAATAGTGAAGATAGGAGAAATAATTCAAAGAAGGGAGAGTTTGTTTATATATACAGAAACATGTGTATATTATATTTATGCACATGTATGTGCATAAATTATGCATGCATATATTTTATTTATGTATGTACATGTGTACATATGTAAACACATACAAACATACATTTGTATGTGTGAACATACAAATAAAACATATGTATATGGTATGTGCATATATTTTCATATACTATATATAATCAATATATATCAATATATAAGAAGTCTTAAAAACTAAATGTAGCAGAGCAGCATAGGTTGAATAGGACAATGACAACTGATAACAAAAGAAGATTAAAATTTTCAATTTATATTTTATTATTATTTTCTCTGTCAAAGAATATGACCTTTGAGTATGAGGGCAAAACAAAAATGGCCAATAGAACATGGAAATCAAAGTGAGGTAGAAAGAAGATAAAAGAGCATTTATCTGATCTTGATAAGTACAATTGACACATAAAATGCAACTGAAAGAAATTCTAAATGTGATTATGTAGTCTTTATCAATGAACTTTGGAAGTCTGTGGAAAATTATTGACCTGAACAATTGTCTCAGTTTTCTCAACAGAATATCATTTAACCTGTCATTGTTCCTAGTAGATTTATAAGTCTAGAAGTTGCATAGAAGATACCTGTTTTTAAAGAAATATAATTATCTCGAGTGAATTTTCAATTAAAAAGTCTTTTTCCTGAATTTTATTATAGCTATTTTAAAATGTAAATATTTAAAAACATTCTTTTTTCACTATGCTACTTGACAGAGGCCATTACCTCATTTTCTCTTCAGATTCTCTGGGATTTTTGAAGTCATTGTCTCATTGGCAAACGGAGACAATTATATGTCATCTTTTCCAATGTTTATGTACTCAGTTATATTTATTGTTAACAGTAACTTAATTAGTCCATGGACATTAAATGCTTATTATGTTCGAAGGACAGTAGGGTGGTACAATGGATAGAATGTCAGTCTTTGAGTTAAGATTTGTCTTCCTACTTTCAAATATGTTCATAGACTAGCTGTATGGTCTTGAGCAAGTCATTTAACCATATTGCCTCATTGATAATGTTCCAAACACTATCTCAGTAATGTGATTACAAAGAAGAGCAAAAGACAGTCCTTAGTCTAAGGAAATTCACAACAGATAAATAACCATGTACAATCAAAGTATGCATAAGATAAATAAGAAATATTAAAAAGGATAGGTGAAATATTGTATACATGCACATACACACATACACATATATAAATATAAACACACATTTGTTCACATTGTATTCTTCTATAAGAATGTAAGCTCAATGAAGGCAGGTACAAGCTTTTATAGTAACCAAAAAAGAAACTGTCAAAAAAAAAACTACTGATCTTAATAGATTTATGAGTAAATTATATAAAGAAATTTGAATGGATGAATAAATGACTGAATGAAAAACAATGTATTATTCCCTACTAAATTTTACACAAGACAGATTAATACCTCTACACATAAACTTCTTATAGTGGCAACAAATAAAAACAAATATCTATACACAAATTGTCAAAAGATGAGAAAAGAACTGCAAAATTTCTTTTATTAGGAAGATATAGTCTGAATACCTGAAATTTTGATAAATAGAGAGCAATTCAACTTATGTAGAAAAGAGAGGGTATCTCAGGCATAAGAAATAGTGTTTCTTGGTCACATTTGACATATTTTGAGAGCAATAAGTAGTTTGAGTTGTGTAAATGAAAAGAAGTAAGACTAGGAAGGTAGGTTGGGAGGGAAAGAGCCTTAAATACCAGGTTAAAATTTGGCCTTTAATTGGCAGCATCAGGGGACCATTAAATATTTCTTACTAGGAGAAAGACATGATGAGAACTGTGCATTAGGAAAATTAATCTGACAGCTGTATATATGAGAAAGAGAGTTGAGGCAGAAAGACAAATCTAGAGAATATTGTAGTTATACAGTTAAAAGGTAATGAGAGCCTGAGCTAGGAGAAGGCAGTGGCAATGGATTTGAGAACTCTGGCAGATCTAGATTTGACAGGACCTATTGACCTATTAGATGTCAGGAAGGGGAAGAAGGAAGAGCCAAAGCTCCTGTGGTTCAGGGTATAGATGCCTGGAAACAGTGCTATTAGCAAAAATAATTCTCTATACACAGAAATAATTCACTTTAAACAGGTAGCAGCTTAATAATAGTATAACATTTCATATTATAAGTGGATTTGGAGTTGGCTCTAGCTTCAAATAATGGCTATATAACTTACCAGGGAAGCATAGTGGATTCACATTGAATTTGAAATAGGGAAGCTATGATTTGTTTAAATCATCTTTTAAGCTTTTTGACCTTTAGAAAGTTACTTAACATCTTAGTGCCCCAACCATTGATTTAAGACCATAAATGATAGATGAATTATTGACCTGCATCTATGGAGAGAATTTCTGTATGAGACCTCTACACTGAAGAAGTCACGGGTGAAGGAAAAAACAAATTAACAAAATAAAGCTGCATCTACCTAAAAACAAACAAACAAATAAGCAAAGAAAACCTAACACTGAATTCTAGGTGCTTTGACTCTTTTCTCTTCCTCACTCCTGAGTCTAATAATTCACATTGTCAACTCTGCAAGAGATCTAAAGAACTCATCCTCCTGTCCAAATAATTCCTGAAAACTGGCCAATTTTTGAATGAGTCTAAGCTAGTTTAAACAACCAACTAAAAATAATTTGCATGATTATTTAAGCTAGTTAAAATGATTAAATTGATAAAGTCTACCCTCAGCTGACAAAATTTGAAGATACTAAATTGTGATAAAAATAAAGGAAATTTATTAGATTCTGTTTCCCTTTCTATAAAACATGGACATATAAAACATGTGAGCCCTTTTCTTTCTCTAGCTTTCTTTTTTTTTCTGTGAATACAACCAATTAAAGGAATCAAGTACTTCTTGGTTTAAATTCTGTAATCAATATCTTAAAATTGAATGTATCTGTTTAATTGAGGCATTATCTCTATATATCTGACCTATAGACTCCTGAAATTTCCAGGCACTCTCTCCTCATTCATGACCCATGTTTACTTGGTCCTGACTTCTGATTTTGAAAATTCAAACAAAAAACAAAAACAACTCAATTCTACCTATTAAAGAAAGTCCTACAACAAAAAAATATTTCTTTTAAAATGTATACATGGGGTGACTAGGTGGTGCAGTAGATAGAGCATCGGCCCTGGAGTCAGGAGTACTTGAGTTCAAATCTGACCTCAGACACTTAATAATTGCTTAGCTGTGTGTCCTTGGGCAAGTCACTTAACCTATTTCCTTGCAAAAAACCTAAAAAAATGTATACACACACAGGGGCAGCTAGGTGGTGCAGTGGATAGTGCACCAGCCCTGGATCAGGAGGACCTGAGTTCAAATCTGGCCTCAGATGCTTATAATTACCTAGTTGTGTGACCTTGGGCAAGTCACTTAACCCATTGCCTTGCAAAAAAAACTAAAAAAAACCCAAAATGTATATATGCATGCAATATACACACAAACATATGCATATACACAGATGTATATAAATATCTGTATATGAATACCTGATGCAGGGAAAAGATGTAGAGAATGTAAAGAATGAAGCAGAATGTAGCTGAAACAAAATTTGTAATCTTAAAGGCAATTATATCTTGTTAAATTGGGTGGAGGTCTTCTACTCTTGTGTTGTAAATCAACTACCATTGTTTCATTGTTTAATGTAAAATTTGTATCCTGATCTGTTCAACCCTCTATCTAATTCTGATCCAGTA
The DNA here is from genome assembly GCF_037893015.1 of Macrotis lagotis. Taxonomy (NCBI): domain Eukaryota; kingdom Metazoa; phylum Chordata; class Mammalia; order Peramelemorphia; family Peramelidae; genus Macrotis; species Macrotis lagotis. The sequence goes on along the minus strand of NC_133666.1, from coordinate 458,383,345 downwards.
AGGGGGAAGGGAATCCACTTTTTGTCCTCTGGATTAGGGACAAGACATAAAACTCTGGACCCCTACTTAGAGCCAGTCTTCTCTGACTCACTGGCCCAGTCAGCTCTGCTTGACTGCTCTTTTGTGTCTCTCTCTCTCTCTCTCTGTCCCTGTCTCTCTGTCTCTCTGTCTCTCTCTCTCCCTATCACTTTCCATGTGTCGTAACTTCCTTTAATAAATTTTCACACTTGCTTTCCTAGGTCTGAGTGGTGATTCCTCACATGGCAGAATCAAACGCAGACAATCTAGCGACTACATACCTACACATGTCATCTTTATTCTTTTCTTTGACAAGTTGTAAGAGGAATAGGTAATTTCCCTTCATACATCTACATGTATTCATAAGCACTCTATCTACTGAGTCATCTAGTTACCTCTAAGGTATCTGAGTAAGAATCCTATTTCCAGTATATTCAACAATAGTTATCAAGCCTTTTTGTATGATGACCTCCATTGGAGATGAAAACAATAGACAAATGATTTCACTTTTTGAGTAGTTTTAATTGTTATTAAAGCTTTCCTTATATCAAGCCTAAATTGGCGGCAGTTTACCTTCACTACTTTTATTCTACTCTCTTATGTTAAGTATGAGAAGTCTCATCTTTTTTTTTTCTCTTGCACAGGATGACCCTTAAAATGTTTTAAGAGTGATCATAATTGTCTTGTTTTTTCCTTCATGTTCCAAATCATCTTTTTTTTTTCCAGATTAAATATTACAAGTTCTCTCAGGTATCAGTATCCTTTGGTTCTTTGGCTTCTTTCCTCTGATTGGAGGGTAGAGACCTCCTTCCAGAACTTTCATTTCATGGGGTCAGTCAGACCAGCTTTCTTTTCATTTTCCACCCATCTACACTTTGGATTTCTCCCCTCCAAATACCTTCCATCTCTCCATCCCTTCCCCAACTTTTAGCTTCATTTTGTGCCTTATCTTCATCCATTTAAGTTCCTTGAGGGCTGAGACTGTTTTTTGTCTTTCTTTGGGTCCCTAGAATTTAACAGTGTCTGATGCCTCTTAAGCACTTAATGAAGGTTTATTGACTAACTGACTAACCAATTGTATTGTGGTAGCAACATGAGGCCCCTTTTCCATGCTACTTTCTCTGTTTTATTTACGCTTATTAATGTTCTTCCTGAAATATGAATTGTAGTCCTCCAGATTGAATGTAGTTCTCTAGATGTGGTCTGAACAAAACAAAAGATGTCACCTCTTTTAATTTCTTAAGTTTTAATCAAATTTCTATATCTCTTTAATTTGTTGCTTCTTCCCCATACCTTTCCTAATGTTTGCTTGTGAAATTATTTTTTAATTAATTTTTTCAATTAATGAGGATTTATTTTTTTCCTTCCCACACTCTTCCCATTGGGAGGAAAGCCTTGTATTCAAAATGTGTAGTTAAACAAATTCACTTTGTTAAAAAAAAGTATGCTTATATATATTGAGTCCAACACATCTGTGGTTAAGATGTAATTAGTGCTCTTCATCATTTTTCTTTGGAATTATGGTTAATCATTGAATTAGTCAAGAATAAGTCTTTTGAAATGGTTTTCTTAGTAGTATTATTTTATAAATTCTGTTATTCTGTTCACTTCACTGTATTAGTTCATACAAGTCTTCCCAGGTTCCTCTTAAACTGTATCCTTTAATATTTCTTATGGAAGATTAGTTTTCCATCACATTCATAGATCATGATTTTTTCAGTCATTCCTTCAATGATAGGTACTGTAGTAATTATCAATTCTTTTGCTATCACAAAAGACCTTTTGTTAAAATTTTCTGCTTATAGGGTCTTTTCCTGAGGAATATGCTTAATAGTACATTTGTGTTCATGAAGAATTGGATATGGCTGAAATGACTCAACAATAACAATATCTTAGGAGAGAGCACCCACACTAACAAGAGGACTCCTTTTTCAGGATTATTCAGGAGTATTTTCTCATCCTCAAGCAGTCTCTTTTTAATTCTTTCTTTGATCCTCCTCTCTTCCTACATATAGCCACAAATAACCCCCCAAACTTTGTTATGTTATCTTTAGCTTTCCCTGCAAGTCTCTGGGCATTTTGAGCTAATGCTTCTTTGTATTTATTCATTGGTCTTCATTTATGTTCTCATCTTTGTACATCTGCTTTAAACACATGTCGGATGAATGAGTTCTATATTTTTCCATATTGCTCATTTTAGTGCCTCCCTGTCTTCCTCTTCAGAATCATTTCTAAGTTGTCCTCAGAATTTTAGTCTGGACATTTTCACAGTCTTATTTTCCCTGTAACATATTAATCTATGGGATCTTATCTATCCATCTTTTGAAATCTTCAAATTATACTCTCTAAAGAAATCTAATATGCATATAAGTCCATGTTTAATTTTTTTTCTCTCAATCACATTATGAGAGGAACTGGTAACTTTCTTTCAATAATTTGGATTTAATTTTTTACCCAACATTCAGTTTTTCCTATCTGATGAGAGTCTGATTTAGAACAGAAAAGTCTTTCCTAGATTCCTCCATCTTTTGAAGATCAAAATAAGACAAATCAAGGAAATTAAGTTTTAGAAGCACTTCTCTGGGTAGATATTCAAATTAACTGTATCACAGGATGTCCAAAATTAAACAACATGTAAATAAGTTCTTAATATATTTGAGAACAGCTTAGAAGCTTTGGGTTATTGAAAGGAAGCAAATACTAGCAAGAAATATTTTGTGACAGTCTTTAAAACATATTGGCCTAGGGGCAGCTAGGTGGCACAGTGGATAGACCACCAGCCCTGGGTTCAAATCCGGCCTCATACACTCAATAATTGCCTAGCTGTGTGACCTTGGGCAAGCCACTTAACCCCATTTGCCTTGCAAAAAAAAAAAAGAAAAAGAGAAAAAACATATTAACCTACATATAGAACAGCAAACTCCAAGCTGGTTAGCTTGGAGTTATACATTGGAGTAACAGGTCAGTCAAGTAGTGGTTGAATCTAGTAGTAAAGAACTCCTAAGAGAAAGCAAGTCTGGGTTGGAGCCAATGTCTCTCTCTCTCTCTCTCTCTCTCTCTCTCTCTCTCTCTCTCTTCATGCCTTCCTTTATCCCTGTCTGTCTCTATCACCCCAGATGACCTTGTGGACTTTAAAAAGCTGGGAGATCTTTTTTTAAAAAAATATTTATTTTCATCCATATGCACATGGATATTTCCAAGTTTCAAAATTTCCCTCCATCCTCCCTTTCCACCCCCCCCCTTCCCCTCAGGGAAGTGTCAAGTTAGCATTTTACATATATATTTTGATAAACTTGTTTACAAATTGGTAATTTTTGGCATGAGGAATTAGGATTAAGGGAAAGAGATGCATAAGAGATAATTTTTTACAAAGTGTTCATCAGATTCTGAAAGGCTTTTTTAAAATTTTGTTTTATTTTGTTTTGGATAGTATAAAATCTTTTAAATTCAATATAGTCAAAATCATTCATTTTGCAGTTTATAATGTGCTCTAATACTTATTTGGTCATAAATTTATCCCTTTTCCATAATTTATCTATGGTATCAGTGTTTATGTCTAAATCCTGTACCTATTTTACCTTATTTTGGTATAGGGTATGAGATGTGGATTTATCCCTAGTTTTTGCCATACTATTTTCCAGTTTTCCCAACAATTTTTGTCAAATAGTGAGTTCTTATTGCAGAGGCTGATGTCTTTTTTATGTCAGAAAGTAGATTGCTGTAGTCATTTACTGCAGTTTCTTTTGAACTTATCCTAATACATGGTCCATTACACTATTTCTGAACCAGTAGCAGGCAGTTTTGATGTCTATCACTTTATAGTATAGTTTTAAATCTGGTAGAGCTAGACCATCTTCCTTTACATTTTGTTCATCAGTTCTCTTGCTATTCTTTCCCTTTTGTTGCTCCAGATGAATTTTGCTAGTATTTTTTTCTAGCTCGGTATAGCAGTTATTTGGTAGTTTGATTGATATGGCACTGAATAAGTAATTTAATTTGAGAAGAATTGTCATTTTGTCATTTTCATTATATTAGCTCTACCTAACCATGAGCATTTGAAATGTTTTCAATTATTTGGATCTGAGTTTATTTGGGTGAGGAGTGCTTCATAATTGTGTTCATACAGTTTCTGGGTTTATCTTGAGGTAGATTCCCTTGTATTTAATGTTGTCTACAGTTGTTTTAAGTTAAATTTCTCTTTCTATATCTTGCTCTTGGACTTCAATGTTCATATATATATATATATCTATATATATATATCAAGATATATATGTATATATACATATATATTATATATAAAATTGCTGATGATTTATGTGAGTTTATTTCATATCTTGCTATTTTGCTGAATTTGTTAATTGTTTCAAAGAGTTTTTTAGATGATTTTCTTGGGATCTCATATGATTGGCAAAGAGTGAAAGTTTTGCTTCCTCATTGTCAATTCTGATTCCTTCAATTTCTTTTTCTTCTCTTATTGCTACTGCTAGCATTTCTAAAACTATAAAGTTGGAAGATCCATAGCAGTAACCACAAGGAAATAGTATTTGATGGCATCTGTACTGACAGCTGAAAGGCACACTGAGGACAAATTGAAGACATTATGAAAAGTCAGTTTTAAGACTTTTCAAAATCACCAACTCTAATGTCCAGCAAAGAACTATACTTAAAGAAAACACACATTCATTAACCAGAAAAAGGTCTTCCAATTGCTTTTTAAGTTTTAGCTTATTCTTCCCAATGACTTTAGGTGTGTAAGATGAGAGGGAAGTTTTGACGAGAGGGATTGTTCTATTACAACTATTATTTCTATACTCCTCGTAGAAATAGTAATGATTGCTTAGCATACTGGTGGAGATTTTTGACTGGCAGTACTAAAAATTATGTTAAACTTCAGAGTTATCCCTAAAACCTGGAGGCAGAAAAATAATCAACCAAACAATGGAGATTGTGAGTGAGAATTGGGAATAGCACTAGAAGGGATGTAACGCATATAGTTTGTAGATAAAATATCGTAAGATAATTTGAATGTTTGAGTATTTCAATTTCTGTCAAGATGTTTAGTATGGTGTAGGTATAACCCTCCATTTCTACCATAGTTTACAGGTTTCTCCTTTTCTGTCTCTCAGTGGTTAAATATAAATTTCCCTCTTCCTGATATAATGAAGTGAACTAATTCTTTCTGGTTCATGGTATGAGTAGGGAAGCACATGGATTTCATGGTCTGTGAGATTGTCCAAGCCTTAGGATGTGTTTTGCCATCTTTTTCATTTTTATATTTACTTGAAAGATGTGTTTTTACAAAAAAAGAATTTGGTTGTGGTAGAAGATATAAAGAAAGTAAAAGGACCATTAGTTGACCTTTATCATTTTGTCTCTTTTAAAATATATTTTTATTTTCAGATATTTTTCAGAAAAATCTCAATATGTATATTTGAAAATTAGCACAAAATGGATGTTTGTCATCTACAAATAATTTGTTATATCAATAACTAATATTTATATGGTCATCTAGATATATTATCTCATTTGAATTTCATAACAATCCTGGGAAGTAGGTAATAGAAATATTATTAACCTCATTTTATGGTTGAGAGTTCCCCCAGATAAAAATGTCTCAGAGACATTAGATGATTTTCCTATGACCACAAAGTTAACAAAATTTAGGGAAGGACTTGAACCAATTCTTCCTAACTTCATAATGGCACAATAGCTCTTCATGTTATGAAAATTTCAAATAAAAAATTCGGTGGTTGCTTATGTGCATATTCTTTGGGATCTAGAAATAATGTAGAATGGAGTTTTATATTATGCACAGCAATATCTGAACAGTGATGCTCTGGACATATTGCGGGGGGGAATCATACTGATTAAAATTGCAAAAGTTTTTAATTAAGTAAGCAAAATTACTCTTTGTTTAGTCTACCAAAGGAAATTGATTCAAATTGGAAGCAAAGGCTGGTTGTTATTCTTATTGCAACTTATGGGAACCTTCTAATGGTTTACAAACATTCATACAATCATAAATATTTTGGATCAGAAAACACTTTAGGGGTAATTTATTCCAACTCCTACCTGGATCATAAATCCCTTCTATAACTTCCTTGGTTATTGGCCATCGAATCTCTGCTTGAAATCCATCAGTAGAAAGAGATGCGCTGCCTCCTGGAAAACCAATTCTATCGCTGGACAGTTTTAATTATTAGTCAGTTCTTCCTTAAATTGAATTGAAATGTAATGTTAACTTGTATGCACTAGCATTTGTTCTACTCTCCAGAACAAAGATAATAAATCCAGTCTCTTTTCTAAGTAGTCACCCTTCAAATAGTTGTCCAGCTGTAATTGTCCAACTATAATTCATCCCTTCAGTCTTCCCCTCCTCCACATTAAACATCCATCCCCAGTATGTACATAATATAGCATAGCTTCCAAGGTTCTCATCACCCTGGTTGCTTTCCTCTGAATCAGGGGGTGTAATCTTTCCAGGAGTGCATGGAAGTCTACAAGATCATTCAATTTTTAAGTCTGAAAAGATCATTCTTTCCTGTTTTTTGGAGAAAAAAATGAAAGTTTCCTTTTCTTACACAGGAATAACCTTAGATGGACCATCAGAGCTGGTCAGATTGAAATAGAGCTTTTATTTTAGATTTGATTAAGTAGAGTCCATGCAGGCAATAACCATGGTATTGTCTGCATGGGAAAAGGAAAGACCAAATTAATTTCTGTTATTTTGCAACCCAAAAGAGGAAAGATTGGGTTAGTTTCATCTACACTATATTCCTCTTGCAGTGGTGCTCAGGATGTATAATAAAGGGATTATAGTTAAGCATCATTTTTTTCTGAAAGGTGTTTCATCAAGTAACACAAAAAAAGGACAACCAATTTGAAATGAGCATTTTCTAAATGTAGACAGAGGAAACTTGCACTCATTTTAAAAGAGTGCCTACACAATTTAAATGGACAGAACTTTTGGATTAGATGGTCTCATTTTCCTGAAATCATGCCCAATACCTTTGCTTATCACTAAAGAAAACTATTGCTGCAGACATTAATTATTCATCACTTTCATTTGACTCCTTTTATCTCCTGTTATACCCAACATACTAAATTCCCCTCTATACTTCCTCACCATTAATTTTAAACCTTGGTGTTCTATGAAGAATAATTTTATTTCCAATCGCTCCATTTTCAGTACAACTGTATTTCATTTAAACAGGTTTGTTCCCTGTTCTTTGTGCAAAGTACTCCAATTCTACCATCTTTTCTTTGGACATTTACTTACTTGAGTACATGTTGAATATCCCTCACGATTCATTTGGTAATGAAAAGCAGACTCCTTTATAGTAGAAGCTATTTAATATTTGTTCAAATTCCCAGTGTTTAGAATATGGTAGACACTTAATAAGTGTTAGTTGTTGAATTGATTTGATTTAGTCAACAGTTCTTTAGAATAAACCAGGAAACTATACCTTAGATATATCCAATAAATGATACTAAACTCAGTCTCTATGTTTGTAGAATTAGGAGAAATCTGATGATCTAGCCATAATTTTCAGCAAACTCAAAATTTCTAGTTTCTTGTCCCTCCCCCACCCCGCCCCAAATCCCAAAACAAAACAAATGAACACAAAAACTACAAGTGTCAGAGATCTGGGAAAATTGGCAGTGGTTTGCACATAATCAAATAGGTAAATGGTACCAGTTGGATTGACCACAATTTACAAGTCAGAGCAGTTTTGTTTAATTTGGGACTGTTAATTGGTGTGTCTCCATATCTGACTTTAATCATATTCATATAAACACAGATAGATTATTAATTGGTGGTATACTAAAAGCCTAAGGCAGATGTGATTCTCAAAAATTATCTATTCATGATCAAAAGGAAATAATCTTCAAGAACATGGAAATAGACCTCTTAGAATTCTTAAAGTTTTTCAGTTAAGGTGACAGATTCTGCTAGAAGCCTTTCCTGATTCTCTTCCTCCTTTATTAGCCCTTCCTCATTTCTATGAACTAGTGGCAAAATCCTTCACTTACTTCAAGGTCCAAATTGGGTGTGCTCTTAAATGAAGCTTTCCTTCACTTCTCCTCTCTCTGTGAAGTTTGCACAAGTGAAAGAGATTTCTCCCTTCTGGAGAGTTGAAAGAATCCTGAATTTGGAATCAGAAGACTCGAGTTCAGATCTCAACTTTATCACTTACTACCTTTGTGAACTTTGATGTCATTTAACTTTCTTGGTCCTCAGTTCCCTCTTCTGTGAAATGAGACTCTTAGATTAAATAAACTCCAAATGTCCCTTCTTGCTCTAAAATCTATAATCTTATGATTCTTATATTTTCAAAATAGTTTGTACCACACTCATGGATATATTTCACTCTCATTTTCACATAAGTTATTTCCTTGCATGTCTTTCCCTTGTAATGAACTTCAAATACTTGACAGCAGGTTTGATATGATATATGACTTTGTATTCACGTATAGTGATCAATGGGAATCAGAGGTGATTGATATAAGCTTTACAACAGACTTTAGACAAGGCATCTAGTGTGACTCGAATTTAGTTTTCTTCTCTGTAAATAAGACTAAAGTATCCATAAGATTCTTTCCATCTCTAATTTCTTGATTCAGTGACTACAATTTGTTCCCCTGAGATTTGCTACCCTGTACATGTTGAGTTTGCTTTTAGGAAAGGGCTGCAATTAAGTCTGAACTCTAAGAGTGCATGTCCAGTAAAGACAGATTTCTGGAGATTTAATGATATAATATCATTAAAATCTTCACCAAAACAAACAAACAAAAAAGAAACCCCAAAACACTGCATAACACTTGAGGCTCCATAAATCCATAAGAGTCCTTCAATTAAACAATGATTGTTCTGAAGGCAGATTTCTGACTTTGAAGATATTGAGTTCCTTTACAGAAATTCAGGAAGATGTTTAGGCATTTTTTCCCCCCAAGTTGGTCTGCTGTGTGCAGGTGAGGAAAAATGGGAAATGTCTCAGTTGTAGGAAATGCTTTTTATTCTGCATAATAAAAAAGAATATTCCTATATGCATTGGAATTCTATTTTTTAAAGTGATTTTGACCTGAGAAAAGAGTAGAATTGGACCATGTGGGATACTATTGGTTTAAATGGACACAACCTTTAAGAAAGTTCTATTAAGGAGACTTACTAAAGAATATAGATTTCTCAAGTATTCTTTAAAATTAAATAAATAATTACCTGTCAAAGGCAGAATTCATTATCATCCTAAGTGTCCCACAAGTTCACCAGAGGATACTACTAATTATCGATTAGAATGATAAATTCTTTTTCTGAACCTATTTCACTCAAGATCTCAAAGCCCTCTAGAGTAGTAAATGCCAAATTAGAATAGTTCTGCAAACATGATTATAGGGTGAAGAGAATTTGAACCATGTAGGTTGAGTGAAGTATTCTACAATCAAAGGGAAGAAGGAATTTATCTTTGAAAATGATTAAGGAGTTAGAAGTAAGCTGAGAGTGTTCAGCTCCAAATGAAGATACATATAGGCAGAATTAAAAGGTACATTTTGTTTGTTCCTCATACAGGTAAGTTCTCTGTTACACCAGCATTTTTTCAGTTGTTAGACTTTAAAAAAATCTAAACTAGCACACTAATACATCTCTGGCCTGAATCCAATAACTCACTCACTCTATTAAAATCACAATAATGCAACATGAAAAAAAAAGCATTCTCTGGAGAACTTAATGAAAGTTTTCACTCACTCTATAAAAAGGCAAACTTTCAGTCAATTGGCCACCCCATTATACCCTCTAAAACTTTCATCACAGTCAAAATAAAAACACTCCAAATTTACATTTTCCAATGAACATTAAATCAAATTAATTATTGCCTTTGCATTTGTTAAAATGTATTTTAGAACATGTCAATGACTAAAATAAAATTAGGACAAGTACTGATCACTAAGAGCTATATGGCTTCAACAAGAACAAATATTACTAGAATTAAACTCATTTTCTTTTATTTCATGGGAGGAGGGCAGATAAATTGCTAGATCAAAGTAATACTATAGATATAGTTTAGTTATATGCATTTCATCAAAATATTTGACTGTCTCATGAATGAAATGGAAGGATATAAATTATATAAATTTAGATGAATTTCAAAATGAATGAATGGAAAAAAAAACCCCTGATATTAATAAAGACTGAAAGCAGGATTTGAAGTTTCGATATTAGTTTGGAAGATTATCTCTAATGGCATATTCAAGAGAGCTGTGTATATTTCTATGCCATTTAGCATTTTAATTATTTAAATTGTCATATTTGTGAAATTTATAAATGATGCAAAGCTGACAGATGTATAATATGTGATTGACTAACAAAATCAGATCCAAAAATATCTATACAGGCCAAAACAATGACTAATATTTTATAAATAGGCTCAAAAAGTGTATTAAATTTTTGGCCAATCCCAATCAAAGACATTCATACTTTAAAGTGGTTCCAAATTATAATTTTTCTTTTCATTTTAAACTCATCAGATCCATTGACTAGTTGACTAATTAATTGCTTGATTCATGGGATGAGTATACAACCTTATCAATAAACTGCAATTTGTCTTGCATTGGAGGACCTTGCTGAAAGCCTTGGAGTTGAAGTGCAGTATTATGTTAACTTATTTGTATATGACTAAAAATTGTAAAATTCACACAAAAGAGAGATACTATTTGAATATGAAGTAGGATTTTAAAAGTCTGTTGATCTTATAAGGAAAATTTGATGAATTACTAGTGTCTAAATGAGACAATGCCATTTCCTTTTCCAGTTCATTTTAAAATCCCGTTTGCCTTAATTTCCTCAATTTTAAAATGAACTGGAAAAGGACATGGCAAACCGCTCTAGAATCTTTTCCGAGAAGCCCCCAATGAACTCTCAGTCAGATACAAGTAAAGTAAATGAAAAAAAAGTGAATCATTGTCTCATTTAGAGGCTAGCCAAGTCACATAATAAGTGTCTGAGGCTAGATTTTAATTCAGGAAGATACGTCTTCCTGACTCTAGGTCCAGCTCTATCTGCTGTATCACCTGACTCACTTTTAGGGGATTATAATTTAAACCATTGAAAGATGTAGGATCTTGGAGTAATGCTGGTATAAGAATTTGATGTTGGTCATGAAAATATGTAAGACTGAAGACATAAAGGGCAGCTAGGTGGCGTAGTGGATAAAGTACCGGCCCTGGAGTCAGCAGTACCTGGGTTCCAATCTGGTCTCAGACACTTAATAATTACCTAGCTGTGTGGCCTTGGGCAAGCCACTTAACCCCGTTTGCCTAAAACCTAAAAAAAAAAAAAAAAAAGACTGAAGACATGGCTTCAAAAGTTATGACATACCATGATTGTAACCAAATAGCATTCTTTTTGGTACCTTGGAAGTGGAATAGTATTCACTGACAAAAGTTTGATGACAAAATCCATATGTTCACCATGCCTTTTTTTCATTGTGTCATAACTTGTGAAGCTGTCTTCAATCTTGAAACTCAATATCAACAAAGCAAAACAAAAAGCCCAAGTTCATGGTAACTAATCCAATCACTTTCTGAAAATAGAGGGAAAAATGGAGACAGCATCAGATTTTATTGGCTCAGAGATCACTACAGATGTTGACTCTTGCAATGAAACCAAAAAAGATACTTGCTCTTTGAAAGATAAACATGGGCAAATCTAGAGAATGTATTGAAAAGCACAGAAATCACCTTGCTGACAAAGGTGCATATAATTGAACCTATGGTTTTTCCAGTGCCTGTATGTGACTGTGAGAATTGAAATGTAAGGAAAGTTGAATACTACAGAATCATTGTTTTTGAATTGTGGAATTGCTGGAGAAGGCTGAGAATTCTTTAAAAAGCAAGTCGATTGGGGTGGCTAGGTTGCACAGTGGATAGAGCACTGACCCTGGAGTCAGGAGGACCTGAGTTCAAATCCAAACTCAGACACTTAATAATTACCCAGCTGTGTGGCCTTGGGCAAGTCACTTAACCCTATTGCCTTGCAAAAAAAAAAAACCTAAAAAAAAGCAAGGAGATCAAATCAGTCAGTACTAAAATAATTTAATTCAGATTACTCATTGGACAGATACTGAAGTAAAACTTAAATACTTTGCCACATAATGAGAAGACAGGTCTCATTGTGTTATTTCTTTAATATTCTCATTCAGAAATTCTTTCAGACTGGTAAATTTTAGTTTTTCCGGCAATTTTTAATTATTATCAATATTGTTTATTTTCATGTTAGATGTATCCTGCTCTGAGAGAATATTAAAGTTGCTGACTGTTTTTTGTCATCCAGTTGACATTGCTTACTCTGAATTTTCTAGTGTTTTCTTGGAGTTAATTGTTAGATGAAAATTAGCATAAGCAGCAGAGAACTGATCCAAACTTTGTTGTATCTCAGCTTCAGAGACTTCATTGAGTGTACAAACACTTTGGTCTTAGTCTTGATATTGAGTTCATCATCAGTAATTCTAACAAGGTCTTTTTGCAATTTATCTAAGATTTTCTTTAAAGAAATATTTAGGGGAGGCTAGGTGGCATAGTGGATAAAGCTCTGGCCTTGGACTCAGGAGTACCTGGGTTCAAATCCGGTCTCAGACAATAATTACCTAGCTGTGTGGCCTTGGGCAAGCCACTTAAACCCATTTGCCTTGCAAAAACCTAAAAAAAAAGAAAAAATAAAGAAATATTTAGTATTCAGTTTATATGTTTAATAGTTTTCTGCCTCTATGCCTTTGCACAAGTATTGTTGGAATGCTATCTTGCTGACCTCTATCTCTTAAAATCCCTAATATCCTTAAAACCTCAGCTCAAATGTCTTCCCTTCATGTAGCTTCCCCCAATTGTCAGCATTTATCCTCCCAAACCTTATTTTATTTTATTTTATTTTGGGGGTGCACAAAATAAACATATACAGTCTATATCGTTGGATTGCCCAGTAGTAGAAGGCTAGACTGGGGCCAAAGACCTTTGTTCAAATCTGATCTCAGATACAGTGGCCCTCTATCTGTTTATGTTTGTAAAACTACATTCCTTTCAAAGTCAATTAATGGAAAATTCAGAGTAAGCAATGTCAATTGGATGACAAAAAACAACCAGTCTTTTTGTGGGGGAGAAGGGAGAAAAATCTGACTTACCTCTGATTGCATTGACTGAATTCAACATCCTGTCTCATTAGCATTGTGTAAACACAATCTCATTGTCAACATAACTTTAAATGAAATAATGCATAGAAAATTCCCTTGAAAAGTATAACCCACTTTTGGAATTCACTAATATAAGACATCATCATTATTAAGACATCTTAAAAGGGTAAAGAAAAGATGAAGTCTGATGAAATTTAGAGAAGCTATTCTGATTTACATTACAATTCCAAATTTACCAACCTGATGAAATCCAAGCTGTCTATCAATATATTGGTGCAAATATGCAATATGAGTGGGTAAGATGAAAATGGAAGCAAAAGAAAATTAAACTCCATAATTTGACCTTTGAATAAAAATATATGTACCTACTCAGAGAATTGCAATAGTCTAGGCCAATTTTATTGTTTACTGGAATCAAGATATAAACTGTAACAGCTGGGTATATATATATATATCATATATATATATATATATATATATATATATATATATATATATATATATATATATATATATATATATATATATCATATATATATAGTGCTGGGCCTGGAGTCAAGAAGAACTGAGTTCAAATTTGACCTCAGACACATACTATCTATGAAACCCTGGGCAGATCACTAAACCTTTATCACCCTCAGTTTCTTCATTTGTAATTTGGTAATAAAAATAGTATCTAGTTCCCAGGGTTAAGATAAAATGAGGTAATAATTGTGAAGAGTTTTGCAAACAGGAAGAAAACTGAGGTCTGTACACAAGATTTATAAATCTGACCATTCATTCAATTAGTTGCAAGGGCTTTTGGAAAATTATGTCAAATTCTGGCTGCCTGGAGAAATTCATCAGTATTGTATGTCAGTCTCACAAAGGCATACTTTCTCAGGTTCTGTAGAATATAGTGGATGATGCTCTCGAGGTTTCCCAGTCACCAATGGAATGAAGTAAGACTGTGTCCTTGACTCCCTTGCTTTTTAGCCATTTTCTCAAATGCCTTTACTGATGATGAACTCAATATCAAGACTAAGACCAAAGTGTTTGTACACTCAATGAAGTCTCTGAAGCTGAGATACAACAAAGTTTGGATCAGTTCTCTGCTGCTTATGCTAATTTTCATCTAACAATTAACTCCAAGAAAACACAGGTACTCCTTCAGCCAGCACCACACCATCCATATGTGGAACTATTGATTACAGCAAAAGAAGTTCTGGGTACTAAGACAAGTATTCACAGGGGAGATTCAGAAAGTCTCCCTTAACAACTTTGGAATTGATTGTGCAGCATGGGAGGCTTTGGCACAGGACCACCAAGCACAGTGTGCTGTGTTCCATGAGCAAGGCAGAGTTGAAGCAGCTTAAAGAAAACATGAGAGACATAAATTTAGAGTAACCACACAGATATTCATATGGACTATTTGTCCCTGACCTGTGTTGGGCATTCCAAACTTGTATTGAGTTGGACACATTATAATTTGTCTCTAACATAGTGATGCCAATTTGGTCTTCTTCAATAAAGGACAAGAACCAATCAACTGATCCTATCTTGACTGCAGTTGCTTTTCTTTAGAGACTTAAACTAGATTTTTTCAATATATCTTCCCCTATTAAATCAATATCCTAATGATAATTATTTCAAACACAAATTCTTTAGAATAGAATTGAAAAACTAATGTATGTAAAAATGTGTGCTGTTTCATCTGAATTTAGAAGTAGAGTAGCTTGGAGAAAGCAAAATTGCTTCACCAGAAAATTTGGTTAATTTTCCAAATTGTGGTAACAAAGACAATGCAAAAGGACAGAATATTTCTGGAAATAGCAAGACTGCTCCAACAATATATTGGATTTCATAGTCTGAAGAGACTGTTGCTATGTAATAGTGGAGTCAACTAGTAAGCATGAACTAGAAATTCCTTAAGAAGGGATAGAGGAATTGAGTTGTTTAGCTCATATTAATTTAAAAGATAGTGTAGAAGAGTGTTGTCAAACTTTAAAAGAAATAGATCTCTGGGGGTCACATATTGACTTAGGTTTAAAAAAGTTCTGCAAGGTAGATCTTATTATGCCCATTTCCACTTATAGTAACTGAGCATGAAAGATGAAAAGATTTAGAAAACAGCACATTAATATTATCCATGTTTTACCATATTTTAATTTTTTAATTATTTCTCATTTACATTTTCATCTTATTTGGGTTACTCTTGGAAGTTTTGGAGGTCCTACTGTAAATTGTACAATTTAGAATACAGTCCTTGGGGGTGGCTAGGTGGCACAGTGAATAGAGCACCGGCCTTGGAGTCAGGAGTACCTGAGTTCAAATCCGGACTCAGACACTTAATAATTACCTAGCTGTGTGGCCTTGGGCAAGCCACTTAACCTCATTGCCTTGCAAAAACTAAAAAAAAAAAAAAAAAATAAAAGGAATACAGTCCCTGAAGTGTTAGTAGAAGGGAGGGCATTGGAGTGGTACTAGGAGAGGGAGATGAAGTATTCTAAAGGGCAGAACAGACAAGAACAGACATTAAATGAGAGAATAAAGACCTATGCATGATTGTGAGGAAGAAACATACATGTCAGATGTTGGCACTCAAGGGCAAATCTTTAATGTGCGCACCCTTGTTATGACTGTGATTCTCTAGTGTGATTTTGTCAGTTGGGATTTAATGAGTTCCACATATTGTTTAGACTCTGTTCTACCCTACCAAGAATTTAATACCTATGAAAGACAATTATGTTTCTATGCATGCTGGAATATCAAAGTTAAAAAAAATCCCTAAATTGTTCATGTGATTTTATCCATTGATCAAATTAACTGGGTATGATATAGACAGCAATATATCATTTGAAATAAGTTTTAACATTATGAAGTAGTTTGAGTCAAATAGATCACAGACATGAAAGAGATGCATTTAAAGTTTTGATAATTTGTGCTTACACACAGTAAATGAAATGCAGAACTCAAGCAATAATCTGGATAACTCAAGTTAAAACATGCATCTTTAAATATGCCATTTCTCATAAGACATTATTTTTCTCTTATGTATTTATTTTGTTTATTTTATATAAAGCTAGTGGAGATATAGGGGATTTGGAATCAGGAAGACCTGAGTTTGAATCCTCCCCTCAGAATTTTAGTATTTGTTTAACCCTTGGCAAGCCTTTTAACCTTTCCTCCTCAGTCACTTCAACTGAAAAATTGTGATAATAGGACAAATCTTGAAGAATTTTTAAAAAAATATTTAATGAGATCATATGTGTAAACTACTACACAAATGTTATTTTGCTATATATATATATATGTCATTTATACACACACACACACGAAAAGTTATTCTATACTTTTATTTATCAGTTCTTTTTATGAGGATGCAGTATCTTCATATGTTCTTTATTTCTAGTTTGGGTATTTAATTGTCAAAAAAAGTCACTTGAAATCAGTCTTAGAACAATATTACAGTTACTGAATACAGTGTTCACTTGGTTCTCCTCATTTGACTCTTAATTATTCCCTGCTGGTTTTTTCATGCTTTTTCTAAGATCACCAAGTTCATTTCTTATAGCTTGGTAGTATTCTATTACAACCATATATCACAGTCTGTATAGCTTTTCACCAATTGAAAGGAATCCCTGCAATTTCCAGTTCTTTTCTATAACAAGGAGAATGCTATAAACATTCTATTCAAAGTTATAATTACCAGTTTCTTTCCAACTTATTTTTACTCACTATTTTCCTTACCAGTCTCTCTTTTTCCCTAATCCTATTTTACCTCCCTCTTCCCCATCTCCTGGATTTCCCCCAGTCATTTCCCCCATCCTTTTAACCTAATCCCTGTACTCCTCCAAATCTCTACCCCTACCTCTCCCCCAGTCTCCTAATTTTAATCTACACACCACTCCAAATGTCCCTCTCCCACTTGTCCCCCAGTTTTCTCAGCTCTCTATGTGTTCAGAAGACTTCTATACCCTTCTAGATTTATTATTTTCTCTTCAGCCTAAATCAAAGTAAGGTTACAATATAGTCAGTCCTCTACCCTTACTTGCTTTCCCTGTAATTCTTCCTTTCGCATTCTATTTTTATAATATAATTGCTTCTTTTTTCTTTTCCTACTCAATTTTGATTTTTAGAATAACCCCAACACACATAACGCATCCTCAACCTTTCTTTCAAACTTAGTAATGATGACAATTTTAAGAATATTGATATTTTCATATAAATAAGTAAACAGTTTGAGTTTAATGAGTACTTTATAATTAATCTTTACTGTTCCTTATATTTTTATTATGGAGTATAAGCCTCTTGAGGACAAGAGCCATATTCTATGTCTTTATATCTCTTAGAATTTACATTGCATCTCACAGGGGTTTAAGTAATTTTTAAATGAGTTCATGAAGGGAAATCTAGACGTGGATTCCATTATAACTGAAGTATTCTTCTCATGCCCAGATGGCCCTGGTTTCTTGAAGATTAAGTTAGCAGAGAGCTCACTCTTGGTAGATCCTGATAAGCTAAAAAAAAAGTGTCAAGTATGGCCTTAGTCCTGTTCAGTTGCATTTGGAGTTTGGGTAAATTGGAATGATTTCTTAAAGATCATAGAAACTTATGATAACTGTCTACTAAGGTATACAGAGTTTATGGTCTTCAGAAGTACTGAGAGGTCATGTAGCATCAAAATCATCATATTTTGAGGCCTGGAAGTGAACAGATGACTGAAATGAAATGTGTTTGAGGGGACTTGAATTGCTCACAAATTTACCTCACTTGCCTACTTCTTCCTAATGTTGATGAAAAGTATTTTTGTTTAAAAGAAAGTTTGGGCCAATAGAGCTGTGGCTTCATTAACATATGACAAATCTTTTCCAAAATAATCAACTGGGGATAACTTTTTTTCTTTTCTCCTATAGGTTATGTCAATCACAGTATACATTTACAAGATGAAGTGAGAGCTTTAAGCTAGTCAGATCTCTAAAAAGTGAATAAAATTTATGTGACTTGAATTTAAAACCTAAGATAAATAAGAAAGGAAAGATTAAGGGTCTTGAAGTGAAAGGATAAAAATAATCTTTAGTTTTTTTTTCCCCATTTGTCAAAGGCAGTAGAAAAGAAGAGTTGCATGTTCATATAAGAATTTCATTAAAGGAATGTTGGAATAATATTTAAGAAACATGCCTGGATATTTCCAAAAGTTTAAAGAATATTATCTATTTGGCTATTTTAAAAAAGACATCTATAGCAATAAACAAATATACACATAAACAAAACAAATGAATATATGTCCCTGATACGTGTGTGTGAGTGTGTGTGTATTAATGAAGTGGCTAAATGTTTGAAAACTACATGAAATTATTTTTTAAAGTTGAAAGTGAAGAAGTATGAGGAGGAGGAAAAGAAAAGAAAGGAAGAGGAGGAGATGATGGTTAATAAGTCATCAATAATTATTTATTAAGTACCTACTATTTGCTATGGGCACAGAATCAAAGGCATTTTCTCCCCTCAAGGAGTTCACAATTTAATAAGAAATAGAATAAGCAAACAAATATGTGTGAACAAGTTTTATATATGTATATATATATATATATATGCTAAATGAGAAATAATTGAAGAGTCATTGGAGACACAAAGAGAAGCAAAATCTAGTTCTTTCAAGGAGTTCACAATCTAGTGGGAGAGACAAGTAGTGGAGCTATGTACAAACATGCTATATTCAAGATAAGTAGGAAATAAATAAGCAAGGAAAGGCACTAAATCAAAGGGTTTAGAAAATGTTTCCTTTAGAAAATGGGATTTTAGTTAATACATATATGAATCTAGGGAAGGCAGTAGGTAGAAATGAAGATAAAATTTTAACAGTGAGACTCAAAGAGTATGTGACAAGGTCACATAACCAGTAGTGTATGAGCTTAGTTTGAAATGAGGGTTTCTTTTGACTCTAAATTCAATAGTTGTTAAAATTTTATCTTGATCTACTCCATTAGAGCACCCTCCTTTCCCTTTTAGGCAGTCAGTCTACTAAGTTTATGAATAATTAGTATAAAGTAATGAATGATAGCCATGAGGGTCTTTTGGTATTATGACGTATAAATCTCAGATTCTCTTGTACCAAATGTTGCTGACCATTTTGTGAGAGCTTTGAGGTGGCATGGAATGAAAACTAAAGTTTTGCCAACTTTATATAATCTCAACTTTGAAAAGATGTGAATATGTTAGTGAACTAACTACAAAGTGGCAAGAGAAAACTTTAAAAAGAGAGCTAAAACTGCTGTCCCTGTAGATACTTTCATCTTCATCTGGGTCTCAGGGCTCCCAAATTGAATCTATGATTATGTGAGTGTTCTTTGTGATTTCCCTTCTCCGTATTCTCTTCCCCATGTTGCCTACCTTCCTCATTCACCCCAGTCCCATCTCCATACCATCTGACTCTGTACCACCATTTCCATTTTATTGTTTATCTCTGTACTTTCTGTGCCATTTCCCTGTACCTTCTGTGCCTTATTAATCATTGAAACATTTCTTTCTCCTTGCCATCTTGATCTTTTCTTCTAATAGCCAAAGGATTGGCCATCCCTGTCCCATTTCATAATTCCATATATTAATTATCAATGAACTCACTTTTCTTATTTTAGAAATAAAAATAATATGCCCAAAGGGCCATAAAACTATGCATACCCTTTTTTCCAGCAATGATATTACTAAATAAATAATATCCCCTCAAAAGGTAAATAAAATATATGTACAAAGCTCTTATAGTAGCTCTTTTTTTGGTGGCTATGAATTGCAAATCAAAGAGTTGCCATTAGTTAGGGAATGATTAAACAAGTTGTGGTATATGGCTGTAATGGGTTATTTTTGTATTATAAGACAAGCAGAATGATTTCAGAAAAACCTGGAAATACTTACTTGAACTGATGCATGGTGAAGTGAACTGAATGAAGAGAACATTATACACAGAAATATCAATTATTATACAATTAAGAGTTGTGAAAATCTTTGCTAATTTTTGCAATACAATGATCCAAGAGAATCCCAAAGGACTCATGATTAAGCATACTATCAGCCTCCGGAGAAAGAACTCATATGGTTTGACAAACTGAAATTTTTTTTCCTCTTTCTTTCATTTTTTCCTTATATTCAAGACCTTATTCAAAATCACTAATATGTGAATATTTTACCCAATTGCACATATATAACCTATATCTGATAGTTTTCTCTCTCTGGGATGGGGGTAGAGAGAAGGAAGGTGAGATAGAATTTGGAACTCAAAACTTTAAATAAAAATAGTTTTATTAAAAATTCTAAAGGATTCTATAGATGAATGTTATATTCAACTGATGATGGGCAAAAGTTCACTATAATGCTAGTCCATATCTAGAGCAATTTATTAGTTGAATTTGGCTGATTTTTTGTCAGTCAGTTCTGTTGTATCAGGTCTTTAGTAATTGCTATTTTTACAGCAGGAAGTGTTGTATTGCAATTTTTCTTTTTATTATTGTTGCCTTTTCTATCAAATGACCCAAACAATTGTCTTTTCTTCCTTCTATGTTCATGGGGTTTGTCTAAAGGACAGAAAAGCATACTAGCATTTCAGTGGTAAAAGAATTAATATTTCTCCAGACCATATAGATAAAGTGGAATTGCACCATGGCTTTTGTCATCATTGGCTTTTCCTCTAATATTCTGGTGATTTCAAACTTTGCTGATAGATCCTTCTAAATGACTCCTACTTCAGTAACCAGTAATTCTCTTTAAATTTCAGTTGTGCATGCATGTGTGTATGTGTGTGTGTGTTTTATTTATGTGTATATGGGTAGGTGTAGGAAGACCTTTAGATTCTCTTGTTAAAAAATAATAATGAATTATGCAAGCATGAAATTTCTAAATAATCTGCAAACCTCTTTCATTTCTGGTTCTAGAACTATATCTTCTATCACAATGGTTATCTTTTCCTGTGACCATCTTAGCAACAAGATTGGCAAATATCACAGCATATATTAACTTAATATGGAGGATCTTGTGAAGTTCTTCCTAGAATTTTATCCTTTGTAACAGATGCTGGCACACAAGTGGCAATTATAAAGGCTGGTTGACTATGTTCACAGAAGCACTGCAAGGAGAGAAGACAGTCTCCCGTGAAATGAAGTTTCATGTTGCTTTTGGATATAGGATGAAACCAACCTTGCCAATGTCTTCATTAATGTATCCAAGGAGAATCTGAAAATGATATTTCTATTTAGTTGCAATAGCTTTGTCTTCTAATATGAATAAAGTCCAGTTCTTCTTAACAGTCTAACCACTGTGGGGGAAATAACCCAGTTAAGGTTCCATAAGACTTGAAGGGCTTCAAATGTTATTTGTATGTGTTAGTGGGGAGAGGTAATAGGATCCAGAAGAAAGAGACAGGCAAAAGGAGAACTGCATCACAAACACTCACACCCTTTTCATTCTGTAAGTCAGTTGCTTATGTTCCTATACCAGGATTTTGGAAATTCTGGGTTAAGTATCTCTTTGTGCAAATGCAAAGCAGATTCAGCATCCCAATTGCCACCTTCCAGCAATTATTATGGGGTGTGGAGATGAGAACAGAATGGTAGTCAGACCCTTTAAATCCCCTAAAGCACAAAGGTTAGGTTCGGGGTTTAAGAATATTATTCTATATGTTTGACCCAAGGACTCCAGTTGGGTAAGGTGATTTGTCACCCTACCCAGATCACTCCTTTTTTAAATTCAAATTCTTTCAGGGAGAATGATGAAAGGAAGGTCCAGATTAGAACAAATTTGACCATTGCCTGCTTTTAGATTACTCTCACCTCACCTACTTTTCTAGATAAATTTCTCTTGGTTGTCATCCTACTCATTAGATTAATCCTTATTAGTCTTCTTAGCTGGATTTTTAACTATTTACCTTTGTCTTTTTCCTCATCTACAAAATGGAGACATTCTGGAAAAGGAAATGGCAAAGCATTCCATTATCTTTACCAAGAAAGGACTCTCATTAGTCATTTAGCTGAACTCATAAATGAAAGTAGGACTCTCTACTCTTTCAACTTTTTCTTGAAGATGACTAAGGATGGGGAACCTGGCACCAGTTCATGCAGCTCATTCTATTTTAGGGTAGAAATAAGAGGACTGGGAATGAAATCCTAAAGAAGGAGGATTTTATTTTATTTTTCATTGATATTTTATTTTTTCAAATACATGTTGTGAAAGTTTTTCAGCATTCATCCATATGCTGATGTATATTTTTAAGTTACAAAATTTCCTTCCACCCTCCCTTCCCACCCCCACAGTCAGGTTAATATTGTACATACACAATTGTGTTAAATGTTTACAGAATAGTCATTTTTGGTAGGAGGAATTAAGATTAAGGGAAAGAAATATATGAGATTTTTTTTAAATGAATGTAGTGTTTATCAGATTCTGAAGGATTTTTTGTTTTGTTTTGTTTTTTTCTTCTTCTGAATAGGGATAGCATTGTCCATAGCCAGTTTGATAGGGTTGTCCTAGCTCTCTGAACTGCTGAGAGCAACTGCATCCATCAGGGTTGAAAGAAGGTGGAATTTTAGTTGGAACTTAAAGGAAGTCAGGAAAGGTAGTAGATGGGGATGAGGGAGAAGACACAAGGTATGGGGGAAAGACAATGAAAATGCCTGAAGGTGAGAGATGGAGTATTTTGTTTGAGGAAGAACAAGGTCAGTGTCAATAGAACTAAAAATATGTAGTAGGTGGGGGGACAGTATAAAGTATAAGAAGACAAATATAGGGGTACTGGATGTATTTCAAAGATGGAATTGTCAACCAACAATTATTTAAGTGACTTCTTAATATGCCAGTCATTATGGGGCATATGCTATAGATATAGAGATATTACATAAAAATACAAAGTAGCTTGTGAGGCATAATACTGACAGTTAAGATAAGAAAGATTTCACCATAGAATGTTTTGCTTGGACTATATCAAGCAGGATTTTGTAAACTAGAAGAAAGAAAATAATGAATTCCAGTCATGTGAGAAAACCAGTGCAAAAACCTGGAGAGGAGAGATAAAGTTTGTGTTAGAGAAACAGAGGGCATTTGGCTAGATCACAAATGCCAGGGGAAGAGAATACAAGTAAACAGAGAGTTGGGACAAGGTTACAAAGAGGTTGTAATGCTAAACAGAAGATTTTATATTTGCCTATAAATGCAATATAAAACCACTAAATTTTATTGAGTAGTACCATGAATTGTTCATATCTATGTTTAATGAAAACATTTTTTCAGGAATATGAAAGATGGACTGGAGTGGGGAGAATATGAAGGTAAGGAGACCAATTAAGACACTTGTAATAATCTAGGCAAGAGGTGATGAGTGCCTGAACTATGTGAGTATAAGAATTGGAAATGTTATACAAGTAGGAAGAACAAGACCTGCTACCTGATTGGATGTGTTAAGTGAGACAGAGAGAAAAATTGTGGACCACTCTAAAGTGGTGAACCTGAATGACTAGCTACCCTCAGGAGAAATGGGGCATGAAAACTACAAAGATTATGGAGAGATACCTCTGGGAGGGATGACACGCATCTTAACCAACTAGACCCCTGTACTGAATCTAATAAGATGAAACAAAATGGTTGGTTGTTGTCCTTTATTCTCAAAGAATATCAAATGACATCACTAGATTGGGGTGAAAGTACAGTCTATCCAACTATCACTGATCAGACAAATATGAGCTTGGAAGGCCTCTACTATAGTTTGGGCGTAAATAGCTCATATGAACTTTTGATAATGTTTAAATTTGTGCATCTCATATTTCTTTTCATTTATTGCAATTCTATTTTGCTCAAAGTATTAAGTACCTTCTTTGATGCAGAATAACTTGATGAACAATATTTTTCTAATGTCTCCAATGTGTAACAATGAATATCAAAGTTCTTTAGAGAGACCTTGAGTATGTCCTTGTATCACTTCTGTTATCAGGGGCAGATTTTTTTTTTGCAAGGCAAATAGGGTTAAATGGCTTGCCCAAGACCACACAGCTGGGTAATTACTAAATGTCTGAGACCAGATTTGAACCCAGGTACTCCTGACTCCAGGGCCAGTGCTTTTATCCACTGCACCACCTAGCCACCCCCGAATCACTTCTTCTGACATGTGAGAACTTGCCTTATATAAGTCTTCCATAACATAATATTTTAGGCAAACTTACTTTTGAGGTGCAAAAAAATGTGACCAGCCTGTTGGACTTATGTTCTATATAGTAGAGTTTTGAATGCTTGGCAATTCAGTTAGAGAAAGGACCTCAGTGTCTGGGACCTTATTTTACCAGGTGATCTTCAAACCTTCCTAAGGCAATCCAAATAGAAGCAATTCAGTTTCCTGGAATGATTCTGATAATGATTCCAGGTTTCACAGGCATACAAGAATGTGGTCAGCACAATGGCCCTGTAAGACCTTCAGTTTGGTAGGCAGTCTAATACTTTTCTTCCACACTGCTTTGGAACTTCCAAATAGTGAACTCACTCTAGTAATATATACCTCAGTCTCAGCATCTGTGTGTACATCCCTGGAAAGTATATTACCAAGGTAACTTATCCATAGTATTCACAATTTCTCCATTTGTTGTCCTCAATAGTGCCACAAATAGAGGGTGTGGTGTTGGCTAGTGGACAAACTCTATTGAAACTCATTAAGAATAAATGCAATGGTTTACACTTGGTACAAAAGATGAGCTTCATAAAATAAGACAGGATGGGCAGTAGCTTTGTTGAAAAAAAAATGTAATGGTTTGGTGTCCCATAGGGTCAATGTGACTTTAATATATGTGAATTTTTGGCTACATCAAGATACCTTCCAAGAAAATTTACCTTCCAAGAAACAGAAAATAGTGCCATTACACTCTTTCCTGATCAAATATTATCTACACTATTAGGTTAAATTTAATGATTTAGGATAGTGACAAGCTAGAAAGTGTACATTCAGTGGAGGAAAATCAGAGTTCATGAATACTAAGAACTGGTGGAAGGAACTGAGCATTTTTTAGCCTAGAGGAAATATGACTCAAGGGGTTTTGAGAGTTGGTCTCAAAAGGTAGACTTTTTCTTTAATCTTGTCAGTTGTTTCTGACACTTCATGGCTTCATTTGGAGTTTTTTTGGCAAAGATACTGGAATGATTTGCCATTTCCTTCTCCAGCTCATTCAGCAAAGCTATTTCCTTCTCTGGAGAAGAAACAGAAGCATTTTAAATGATTTGCCTAGAATCACATAGCCTGTGAATGTCTGAGGGCAGATTTGAACCCAGGTCTTCATGACTCCAGGGATGGCACTCTATTCATTGTGCTATGTAGCTTCTTCTAACAATGTATGCTTTCCAAATGTAGAATGAACTACATGAAGAAGTGACATGTTCCTTTTCCTTAAGCTATCTTCCTGGATAAGCGTAGAATCCTTTCATGAAAGTTTGGTGACTAATAAGAATACTTCCACCTTTCAGATTCTGCAATTTGATGTCGTTTGGAGAAGGCTAAGAATAAGAGAGAAAATACTTGATAGAAGTCGGTTTTGAGATTCTAGGATGCATTCAGTTGGAACTGTGAAGCAGGCATTAAATAATGAAAGATTATAATTGACATTAAAACTGCATATGTAACTCTGTAAAGAGATGATAATTGATCCTTGAAAGTTGAAAAGTTCAACACAAAAGAGAGTTAAGAGAGAAAAGAGAATATATTCTAGATCTAGTCTAAAGGAATACCTAAATACAAGGGTCATTGTTGTTATTTAATCATTCAGTTATTCCTGACGCTACATGAATTTGCCTGTGCGGTTATGTAGAATAAGACATAACTGAATGAGTGAACAGCAGCTATAATCTTTATCTTAAGTACTCCTTAAGATTGAACTACTGAGCCACCTAACAATTAGAACTTTCCAAAAGATAGAATGAGTTGCATGAAGAGTTGCCAGATAACACTTCCTTGGCAATTTTCAAGTAGAAGTTAAAAGAAATGGAGAGTCCTCCGTTTATGTGTGAGTTCAGTTAGATGACTCATGAAAGTCCTTTCTTTCACTAGTTTCACCTATGAGGAAAAATGCAAAGTAAGATATAAATAATAATCTAGTAAATGAGATAAATAAGGATTAGTTGGATGAGTAGGAGGATGAGGTGAGAGTATTTAAAAGGGAACAGTGGTCAAAATCCAAACAATTTTTTAAGTTTTTAAATGAACAAAGCAGTAAATATCAGATATATATTTCCTTTACTGCAAAGAAATGCTTGAAATATGAGAGAGAAAGAAAAAAAATTATATATTAACTCATATTTAAATCAGAAACTAGTTTGTCATTTCTATTATGCCTTCCCAGGAAGTGGATTTCTAGAGAATTTGGGGACTATTATTATTATTTCTTTTATCTTATGTAGTTTTTATTTATAATTTCTCAAAATATAGCTCTGTAATAATCTGGCTTTGATAAAACCCATTGGGATTCCAATGGAACTACTTGACTATAACTTTAAATCCAAATCACTCTGGTTTTCAGTGATTGGCCAACTAATAGGTGCCAGTCCTAGCCTCACTGGCTCATTGTTTAGGTTCTGATTGAGTATTTAGAGTACAAATGAACTGATATTTTATGTTCATCTTGGAACTGTATTGTTTAAGCAGCAACTCAAAAATCCTTATTTCCTAGTCAATCAAGTATTCATAGCTAATTTTCCTGGCAATGATCATCTCCTCAAAGGAGAGTATAATTTAAGGTAGTATCTCCTGCTTGAGCACCAATACCCAAATTAATGAATCTAGACCTCTTGCATTCACAAGTAGAAATGTCTACCTCTATAAAGCACTGTCTGGTTACCTGGCCTCAAGAAAAAGAATTCTGAAGCAGAAGGAGGAAGTCATGGACTTGAGATCCAGTCTTAGTCTTATTTAGGTAAGCTCATGTTCTTTTTTTTTCTATGTACTTGTATCTGCCATAGCTGCTAGGGATCAGAATGGGAGAGAAACCCTTTCCTCTCATAACTGTAAATTCAATGGAGGGATTCTGACTGGGAATGGTTAACATTAAACCTGAATTAATTTTCTTCTTGTATGTCTCCTCCTCATATAACAACAACTACAACAGTGATGAAGGGCCACCAGGAGGCCCATGTATAGCGTACTGGACTTGGAATCAGGAAGGCTCATCTTTATGAGTTCAAATCCTGTCTTAGACAGTTACTTGCTGAGTGACCCTGGCTAGGTCACTTAATCCTGTTTGCCTTAATTCCTCCTCTTTGAAATGAACCGGAGAAAGGAAGTGATGAACCATTCCAGTATTTTTTGTTAAGTGATTGCTCAAGGTCACACAGCAAAAAAGTGTCTGAAGTAGAATTGAACTTCTTGATTCCAACACTACTGCTCTATCTACTGAACCACCTAACAGCCACCATCCACATGAAATCATTGGCTTATCTCAGCTGGGTTCAGGTAAAACTGCAGGTTCTTTTTGGAATCCTATTTAAATGTTCATGCACATCTCTTGCTGCCTTGTGTTTTTTACAGAGCAAGGTTGAACAATTTTTCATTAATCCTGACACTGTTTACTATTGTTTATTGTCATCCATATTTCATGTAAATTATTCTCAAATGGTTATTATAAGTAGCACGGAATAATTCTTGTGAAATATATTGGTAAATACCAATAAATTTTGCATATGGTAAATTAAAATGTATATCAGCAAAATGAAAGAGCTTTCATTTATTAAATACTCAATAAATATCAGAGTTTTTATAAATAGTTAAAATTAAAAATGATTCTTCTATCAAGGAAGAGGATAATATTGCTTACAAACCTCTTCCTCATATATTTGAAATTTATTTAATATAGAAACCAGTTATAAATAAGGATAGGTACTCTGATCTCTCTACTTCTTTGTCAAATTATAGTTTAACTACCTTGAAATCATTCTTGACTCTGATACCTCTCCTCTTCCTTTGCCTCTTTACATCCAAGGTTTATCTGACACATCTTGGGTCAATATTCTCTTTACCTGAAGATTTTGAAGATCACAGAGAGTAGAAAATTTTGATGACAAATAATGAATAGTTATTTTTACTTAACTGGCTGTGAAATCAAGGAAGGAAGGAACTAGCTTTATGAAGAATAGCAAGCAATGGATTTCAGGGGAGAAAATTCTGCTCAGTAAAGAATATTCAACAAACATTCATCAGTCATCACAATTGTATAGAAATTTGGCACTTTGATTTCAGTCAGGACATTGATATTCTCCCAAGTATCATCACCCCTATTTGCATTCCCAGATTCAGTGCTCTTGAAACAACAGCCAAAGGAAGGATGCTGTTTTTTGAGTTATGATAACCCTGGATTTTTAAGGTGAAAGAGGTTAGAGAAGTAAACTAGGTGCCCTATCCTCTTTCCTACTTAACATCCAGCTTATTTAATTTGAATTAAAGCTATTTTCTACATGACTCTGATGGAGATAAATCTGTACTCCTGTTGTCCCCTCACTCCAAATTGTTGGGAGAAAAATGTAACACTTTAGAACTAAATGAAAAAAACCCTTTGACATTTATGCTAACAATGAAAGCATGAAAGGCATATGTCCTACACCCTGCTTAACTCTATTCTTTTCTCTTTTCTTATTTAATTCTATTCCTCCCACTATGCAGTAGGAAACCGACAGAATTTTTTGTTCTGCCCCCTTTCCTGAGCACTATTTAAGGGTTTTTTAAAACAGTTTTCAGGTGACAGTAAGGGAGAAGATGACGCTTTATGGAAACCTCTCTTTAAATGTCTGAAATGAACTTGCTGTTATCATGGGGCATCTGTTGCCTCTGACATTAGACTATTATGGCTGGGGATGAATGATGTTGTCTATGCCCAGAGGGAAGCTTGTGAGAAACAGGCTAATCAACTCTTTCCCCTAATGGTTTTAAAGTTTTCTGCATCTATTTAACAGACAAAAGCAGCAAAATGAATTTAAACTGCCTTGTCTTAAAGTTCAAATAAGTGCTACAAATTAAACAATTGGGACTAATTTTGGAATAAATCATGGCTTGTAAAAGTTTCTCAGTTCTCAGTTGAAGAGTACACATATTTATTTGAACTGTTTGGCAGCTTGCTGTTTTGTAGAAAAACCCAGATTATTTTAGAGGAAAGAAAGAGAGAGAATTCATTCCTGGGTAAATAACTTCACTGTCCTTATCCTATTCGCCCACACAGCCAAAACTCCAGTGTTATTTAGCTCTTAAATGTCACTGTGCAATGTTATATACTTGGAGTTCCAGGTTATCTGTATAAGAGACCAAATACATGACAGCTATTAGATAGATTCTGGATCTTTCTCTAGCAACACACACACACACACACACACACACACACGCAAAGAAACAGGATATTTTAGAAGGTATAGAAAAACCAACAAAAACTCAGAAACTCTATTACAGTTCAGATACAAATAGTTTACATGGAGATGTCTCTAAATTTCATGTTTCTTTTGAAATACCACAATTCTGCTTTGCTCATAGAACACATCTTCTTTGAAGTGGGCACATCATGCTGGGTGGTTCTGTGTCATTGTTTTTCATGACTCAAAATCAATACCAAAGTTCTTCAGAAAGACCTTGAGAATTTCCTTGTATCACTTTTTTCTGACTTCTGTCTCTGTTTGTCTCTGCCTATCTCTATGTTTCTGTCTCTCTGACTCACTCTACCTCTATTTCTCTCTCTCTCTCTCTGTCATAAATAAGAAATAAAATAAAAAATTGATGAAATAATAGAATGGAGATTGATCAATTTTAAAACTAATCTTTATCAGAAATGTAACTTTTTCCTTATCTGTTCTTAATCATAATATTTTCTCTAGATTCTCACTCTCCAACAATCAAGCTACTGATTTTTTTTTAAATTGTCAGAAATACATCAGGTTTTTCTTTTCTTCCTATATTTTCAGTCTCACCAACTGAATTTTGATGATTACTGAGCAGAATTTTACATCTGAAATCAGTTTTAAAATTGAAAGAAACTTTACGTATCATCCTACAAATCTTTTAATTTATAGATGAAGCAATTTAGATTCAAGAAAAGGAAAGTGAATTGTAAAAGGTCATAGATCTGGGACTAGAAACCAGGTCTCTTAGCAACAGGTGAATATTCTTTCCCTTACCCTATATTGCTTCTCTTAGGTAGCAATTCCTTTGTAATAATAAAATAATATAATTAAATCATCCTTCTATAGGTATCATCCATTTTTAAGAGCAACTCAGTTTTTTCCTATTTTGAAAAATTAAAAAAGCAATATTCATTCTTCTTTCTATCTACTTCTCTACATTCCTCAAGGTTTATCTTTAACAACACCACAAAAAAGATATATTTTTATTACCCGTTATAAAAAATCACCTCCAAGCAGTATTTTGTGAAGTAAAAATTGAATTACAAAAGTCAGTTTTTTTTCTTTCTCTTGCAAGTTTCTGGATTCCATATGAGTGAGTTTATTTGGGGGGCCTGACTTCTGATTAAAACATAATTTCTTGTCATATCTATGCTGCTGGGACTAGGGTTTCAAGGCAGGGTAAGATAACTGGAAAAAAGATTTATTGGCCATTCCTCATAAATAAGGAGCTTCCTTTATACTTGAAGACATTCTTGAAAATTCTAAGAATATGCTATAAACCTATCATTATACTCATAAAACTGTGTTATAAATTCTGTACTGTTTCTGTAGATGAAGAAATATAATTCTGGCTCATGCAATTTGTATCTAACTGGTGAAATGCTCCATATCATATATTTTTTTTTTGGAATCAGGAAGAATGTGAGTTCTAAAATAGCAGTGATATAATTGTGAAAGTCTCTCCAATTCCTACATCGAACCTTTCCTATTGTGAAGAAATGTCAAGGGATAGGGGCAATTTCATTTAGAGAGTCAAGTTGTTGTATACGTAGTTATCTGTGTTTAAAGAATAAGCACTGACTCCAGATTGGGCTCCAACTCTGCCAAACATAATAGTTTTGTAACCCTTATTTAGTCAGTTAAACTCTTGTATTCTTAGTTTCTTCAGTTGTGAAAGGAGAATAAAATAGCACTAAAATAGCACATACTTCACAAGGCTCTTGTGATAATAGAAAGATAGCATACCTTCTCTCTCCCTCTATACGTTTTCTCTTGGATATAAGAATAGCTTCCATCAGTTCAATAGTCATCTCTTTGCAGAGCATTCAGAGATCTATATTTCTATCTCAAATTTGAGATAAAGTCCTACAATTCCAGCCATCTTAGTCATTCCAATTGAATGTGACATCATTACCTCAAACTCAAGTTGTCCATATTAGAACCAGTTTTAATTCCCACAAACTTCATATTTTTCTTTATTGTCTTTTTTGCTAAGGGCACAATATCTCTTGCATCCTTTTACTTATCACATTCACAAAGTTCAATACCTTATCACTTATCACCTGGACAATTGTCTCCAGTAATTTGATTTCCATTTTTCAGGATTTTTCTCAATATGACCCATTCTCCACTGGTCAAAGTGATATTACAAAAAACACAGATCTGATCATGATATCATAATAATTGAGTGTCTCTATTACTTTAGAAAAAATAATTTCCTTCGGTTGCTGTTTAGAGCCCTTGTTATCTGGCCCCAATCTATATCTTATTATTACACAGCTCTGCACAGATGATGGACCTATCAAACTGTCCTACTGCTCTTCCTCACTCATGATATTCCATCTCCTTGCTTTGTACTTTTCCACAGACTGTCTTCTATATTGGTAATGCATGACTTCCCCACCTCTTCCTCTTAAAATTCTTAAATTCCTATAAGGCACATTTTAAGTGTCTTCAACTGAGTACTCTCCCAATATGTCCTTCTGCATCTTCAAAATTAAGTTACCTTGACTTATTTTGCATGTTTTTGTGTTTCAAAGTATTCCTGTCATTTCTCTCAATAGAATTATAATTTCCTTGAAGACAATGAAAATTTTGTTTTATCCTATTATTTCTAGCAGTTATCAGCACCTGGGAAATGGAAAGTATTTAATAAATGCTTGTTGATCAAATTCTTAATAAACACTAATTGATTAATTAAGTGACTTTATGTTTTACATCAATAGTAGCTATCATTATTAATACTAGGAATTTAGTATGTCTATATGCCTGGGAAAGTACCTTTATTGCTAAGATTTCAACATGCTTCCTAATGGACACTTTATAAATCTCTTCTAATAGTTTGTTGATCTGGAACAGAAAATATAGACAAGTAACTGAATCCAGAACTTAAAAAGAGGAAATGAGCAGACTGCATTGCTTGTAGGAAATTCAAAAGCACTTTCATTGACTCTAAGCTGCCCAACACATCTAGGGTCCACTTCTTTAATACAAACACTGACCTTCCCCTACCAAGCCTCATTCTTGGATTACTCCCACCATATGTTATCTCAAAAGTAGAAAATCACAGTCAACTCTCCAGATCAGGTCCACTACAAATTGATGTTGCATAATTTCAACTGGGTCCTCACTGCTGCTAGGCAATCCTTATTAGTTCAATATCCAATTCATGACAACATCCCATCTAAACCTTTACATTTCCTTTCAAATCTTAAACCATAGACCCCCATATCTTTCATCTGTTTAGCTGAAAACTTTGCCTCAATATTCTACTAAAAAAATTAGAGATCATTCACTGAGAGATTCCTCTTCTCCCATCTACCTGATTCTACCTTACTCAAATACCTTCTGCTGCTGTCTCCTCCCCCACCTCACATGAAGAAGTGACCTTTATTCTTGCCGAGGTCAACCCCTCTACTTTCATCAGACATGATTCTGACCCATCTCCTCTGGTGCATTGCCCTCTCTCTCATCCCTTCGACTTCACTTATGTTCAATTGTTCCACATCAACTTCCATACTATCTACAAAAATTTTCATCTCTGCTATTCTCAAAAAACCTGTTTACTTGATCCGACCATTTCCACCAACTCTCATTCCATATCTCTCCTGTCTTCTATGTCTAAAATTCTCGAGGAAGGCATTTTTAATAACTTCCTTTATTTTCACTCTTTTCTTAATCTACAGAGTCTGGCTTCTCATTTCATCATTCAACTGAAACAAGTCTCTAAATTTGCCTGTAATCTTTTAATTGCCAACCTTAATGACATTTTTTAATCATCATCATCATTCTTGACTTTCCTTCAGCCTTGACACTCTTAACCATCTTATTTGTCTTTGCTATTCTCTTTTTTTTAGCTTTTTTTGATACTATTATTTCTTGGTTTTCCTCCTAACTATATGACCACTCCTTTATCCAGATCAAACATGTCTACCATGGGTATGTCTCAGGCCTTTTCTGGGTCCTCTTCTCTATTTTCTCTATACTATTTTATTTGGTGATTTTGTGGATTTGATTATTATATCTGATGGTGATTCTCAGATCTATGTACTCAGTCCTAATCTCTCTGCTGACAACTCAGTCTCATATCTCTAAGTACATTTCCAAGTAGACATCTCAAATTAGATGCCCTATGGACATTTTAAATGCAACATGTACAAAACTGAATTCATAATCTTTCTTCTTAAACCCTCCTCTTCCAACTTTCATGTTATTGTCAAAGGTACCTCTAATGTCTTAACTTCCTAGGTGCCATTCATGCCACCTCATTTTCTCTAATTCTATATGTCCAATCTTTCGACAAGACCTTGAATTTTAACTTTTTAATATCTCTCAAATACTCCCATTTCTCTTCTCCTCTCTTGCTGCCATTAGTAAAAGTCATCATTTTTCTCATGCATGGACTATCACCATAGGCTGTTGACTGGTCCCCTGCCATAAATTTTTTCCTACTCTAGTCCATTCTCCACTCAGCACCAAAATTATTTTCCCAGTGCACCAGTCTCATCATGTGATCCATTCTACCTCAGCATAATGAGTTTCAATGGATGCCTCTTAACCTCCAAGATTAAATATAAAATATGGCATCTAAACTCTTTCATAATAACCTATCCTTACCATGACAATCTTCTTACACCTTATATGTTCCCTACTTCTACCTACACTTTTGTTCAGTGTCACTAGCCTACTTGATGTTCCTTTAAATCTATCTGGGCATCTCCAACTCCAAAATCTATCTGGCATTTTCACTAGTTCTCTCTCATGCATGGAATGCTCCCCCTCCTCTTTTCTACCTCTTAGATTACCTAACTTTTTTTAAATTTTAAAATGTATTTATTTATTTTCATCCCTTTATACATGAATATTTCCAAGTTACAAAATTCCCCTCCACCTTCCCCCCCCAACAGGAAACAGTCAGGTTAGCATTTTACATGCATATTTTGTTAATCATATTTTCAAATTAGTAATTTTTGGCATGAGGAATTAGAATTAAGGGAAAGAGAAACATAAAAGATAATTTTTATAAAGTGTTTATCATATTTGGAAGGGTTGGGCTTTTTCTGTGTGTTTTTTTTTAAATTTTGTTTTTCTTCCTCTGGTTGGGGATAATATAATCCATAACCAATCAAATTCGGTTGTCTTAGCTCTCTGGACAGTCGAGGGGAGCTGCTTCCATAAAGATTGTACATCTCATCATGTTGTTGATACGTACATTGTTCTCTTGGCTCTGCTCCTTTCACTCAGCATCAGATCCTGTAAATCATTCCATGCTTCTCTAGAGTCTGACCATTTATGGTTTCTTATAGAACAATAATATGCAATAGTATTCATGTATCATAACTTGTTTAGCCATTCTCCAATTAATAGGCATCCCCTCAATTTCTAATTCTTTGCCACTACAAAAAGAGCTGCTCTGAATATTTTGGCCTAACTTCTTTTAAGTTCCAAATAAATCCCTGTCTTGTATAGCAAGCTATTCATTATCCCTCTAATTATAGTCACTTCTCTCTTTTGATTATCTCCTGTTTACTTATACATAACGTTTTTGCATAGTTGTCCTTCCCCTTTAATTATAAAGTCTATCTTTTGCGTTTTTTTTTTTTTGTAACCTCAATCCTTAGTATAGTTCCTGTCAATTAGTAAGTAATTATAAGTGTTTCCCAGTGGACTAGGGCACAGAGATTAGGAAGCCCATTGATTCTGAAAAACTGAAGATAAACATTTCATTGAGAGCTATAGAGATATACATGGTGAGTTTTCACAGGAGACAAGTAAAAAACAATGAAGAACCTCAAAAAATAGATTCCAACTTTTTATTAGAAAACATATAATATTACGAAATACTTCTTTCAGAGGGGAAGGAATGTAAGAAAAGGAAGAAAGGGAAGAAAAAGAAAGACATTGATTGAACTCTGTGGGAACACAGTAGAAGGCTGAGAAAATGAAGCCATCCCTAGACTGAAAGTCTGGATAATGGACGAAAAAGAAGAAAAAAGGGAGATAAGGAGAAGGAAAAAAAGGGAGGGTGACATTTATATGACACTTAAAGGTTTGCAGAATGCTTTATGTTCATTATCTAATTTGAAACCCTCAATGCCCCAGTTTCTTTTTTTTTAAATTGATATTTTATTTTCCAAATACATGCTAGGAAAGTATATTTGACATTCATCCATATGTATATGTATATTTTTAAGTTACAAAATTTCCTTCCATCCCCCCACCTTTCCCACCCTCCTCCTTTCAGTGGTGAAGAGTCAGGTGAACATTGTACATATGTATTTTTGATAAGCAGGTTTACAGATTAGTCATTTTAGGTATGAGGAATTAATATTAAGGGAAAGAGATGCATAAGAGATAATATTTATAATGTATTCATCAGATTCCAAAAGGTTTTTTTATTTTTATTTTATTTTATTCCTCTGGTTTGGGCTAACATTGTCCATAGCTGATCTAATACAATTGTCTTACCTCTCTGAACTGCTGAGAGGAGCTGTTTCCATCAAAGTTGATCATCTCACAATATTGTAGATGTGTCCGATAGTCTCTTCATTCTGCTCCCTTCACATAGCATCAGATCCTGTAAAATCATTCCATGTTTCTCTAGAGTCTGACCATTTATGGTTTGCTATAGAACAATAATTTTCCATAGTATTCAT
The DNA here is from genome assembly GCF_037893015.1 of Macrotis lagotis. Lineage (NCBI taxonomy): Eukaryota > Metazoa > Chordata > Mammalia > Peramelemorphia > Peramelidae > Macrotis > Macrotis lagotis. The sequence continues at coordinate 458,347,131 of NC_133666.1, read as the reverse complement.
GTATCATAACTTGTTTAGCCTTTTCCCAATTGATGGACATCCCCTCAATTTCCAATTCTTAACCACTACAAAAAAAAAAAAAAGAACTGCTATAATTATTTTGGAACATGTGGGACTTTTACCAGTTTTTGTGATTTCTTCTGCATACAGGCCTAAGATTAGGATTTCTGGGTCAAAGGGAATGAATAGTTTTTATTGATCTTTGGGCATAGTTCTGTATTTTTCTTCAGAATGGTTGGATCCTTTCACAACTCCTCGGCAATGCATCAATGTTCCATCTGCCCACAACCTCTCTGACATTGATCATTTCCCTTTTTTCCCATCTTAGCCAGTCTGATAAGTGTGAGGTGATATCTCATAGTTGTTCTAATTTTCATTTCTCTAATCAATAATGATTTGGTGAATTTTTTCATATTATTATATATAATTTTAATTTCTTCATTTGAAAACTGCCTATTCATATCTTTGACCATTTATCAATTAGGGAATAACTTGTAACCTTATAAATTTGATGAAATTCCCTATACATTTTAGAAATTTAGAAGTTTAGAAATATTTTAGAAGTTTAGAAATGTTTTATCAGAACTCCTAGTTCTGAAGATTATTTCACAGTTTTCTGCTTTCTTTCTAATTTTGGCAGCATTGATTTTATTTGTGCAAAACTTTTTTCATTTAATTTATATTTTACATTTTATAATGTATTCTATTTCTTGATTGGTCATAAATTTGTCTCTTTTTCATAGATCTTATAGATGGAATTTTTTTGGTCTATCAATTTATCTGTCTCCTTTTATTTCTTTATCCTGTACTCTTTTTGACCTTATTTTGGCATAAGGTGTGAGATATGGATCTATGCCTAGGTTTTGCCATACTATTTTTCCAGTTTTCCCCAAAATTTTTGGGAAGTAGTGACTTCTTATCCCACAAGTTGATATTTTTGAATTTGTCAAACAGCAGATTGCTATAGTCATTCACTGTGGTTTCTTTTGAACCTATCCTAATCCAATGGCCCCTGGTTCTAAATTACCAATACCTTTTGGTAATGACTCAAATAAGATTCCTCATATCACCAAAATTCAATCTGAATGTAATTTATCTAATCAGTTAAAGAACAACAAACAATAATAGTTAACACCTATATGGATTAAGGTTTACAAAGTATTTTACATTTGCTATTTCAATTGTGTCATCTATATTCTAATTCACTTTGCATTAAATGATATGATCTTGTCAACTTCTATTGGTCTAGGGTCTGCCTAGGACTTACAGTGCCTAGGATACTATGGATTCTGACCTGATAAACTGTTTTGCATTAGGAGCAGGGTCAATATTCTATATTAGGACCAATTACAATATAGACCAAGATATCCATGGTGGATGAATGTGAAGTATGTTCTACTGCTATTGGTATAATCTTTTCATCAAATTTATATTTACATCCTAGTCATAACTCAGTCTCTCATGGTAGGGCTCCCAACTCACTAAGGAGGGAGGCATCTTTTCTCTCCTCCCTGTTAATCCTATAGGAATGGAATTGAAAGGGTCCTTACAAGTCATCTATTTCATTTTTCATTGGCATTTTCTTTTTAGGAAGGGAAAAAATTATAATTGCCTTCTTTACTAAGTACATATGAGAAACTAAATGAGTGAAGTGTTTGTTGCTGAAATGACTTCTTTGGTATTGTTGCCCATAGAACCAAATTTGTTACAATCTCCTTCCAAGATACATTATCAAATTGACTTTTTAAAAAATTTTTTTAGGTTTTTTGCAAGACAGTGAGGTTAAGTGGTTTGCCCAAGGCCACACAGCTAGGTAGGTACTCCCGACTCCAGGGCAGGTGCTCTATCCACTGTGCCACCTAGCTGCCCCTCAAACTGACTTTTATAACTAGCTGCTTAATAATCTTTGTTTTAAAATGTTGATTAATTAAATGTTAAATGCTAATTCATTATTATCCTTAAGAAATGTAGAAGAATCTGCAGTAACTGTTAAGGAAACCCAAATTGTCTGGCAATTGTAAGAGTGAATATTATGTCTTCCTAGTTCAAGCTATTTATGAATTGTTTTTCTTCCCCTAGGGGATCTCAGGTGTTAAGGGATGAAATAATTGGTAATGGAGAACCTGCTTCTTTAGTCACTCAAATGTCCATATTAGTATAGAAATTTCACTATTATATAAGTTTTGAGAGTCTTTTACAAACTAACAATAGAGTATAAATCTTTAGACCTTCTTTTTAGAGTAAAGTATAGGGACATTAGGGACTTTCAGCAGTTGATTCTTGACATTTTTCATATAGGACCCATAGATCCTCCCATTACTGTATTTTCTACCTGTGATTTGTCATCTTTAACCAAGTTCACACTTTTTCTATATCCCCTTTTAAAATGACAGCAGCACAATAAATCTATTTTAATGTTACAAGACAATAAGTATCTCTACTGACAGCACCATTTATCTAGAGACCATTAGTTTTAACAGCTTGCTGTAGACAGGGATGTTGAATTTAAATCTAAGTGAAATAGTCAAAGGCTAAAGGTCAAAGGACGCAAAAGAAAGCTGATATTTAAATATTTTATTTTATTAGTCATAAAACAATTTGGTGAAAAACAGAAAATATTAGACACAGTTTATAAACCTTTTATAGATCTAGAAATATAGCTTTCAGACTAACCATTTTCACTAGGAGGAAAATATTTAGAAATATTGGAAGTAAAAAATGTTTAGATTTGCAAAATGCCTTGCATATATGATTTCATTTGATTTTCTGAATTTAGTGAAGTAAGTACTATAGGTATGGTTATATTCAACTTAGAGATGAAGAAATTGAAGCTCATTTTCTTGCACTCAGTGACTTGCACCAGACTACATAAGTGCAGGATGTATGATCCTAACTCAGTTACTTCCTGAATTCAAATTAAATGTTCTTTTCACTATACCATTCTAATTAGTATAAAGAAATTTATGGTCATGATATACTTTGTCCATATCCCATTAAAGGATCCTTTAATTCTCTGCTACGCAGTTAACTGTGGTCAAGAGGCTAGAAACAATGAGAATCAGCTTTCTAAATGTATTGTCAGTATCAATGGAAACATATTGTTCCTGGGCACCTGGGAAGCTTCTACTAGTTTGTAATACTCTTTGGATAGTCTTTTCTGCTTACAAATAGAGCTGTCCCTGGTCAAAACTGTTCCTGACCTTAACATTGGATTTTTGTACATGAAATAGTGAATATGTCTATGTATAGCTTTCCCCTGAGCAAGTTTTATAGTTTTAGTCTTGTCAGATATGATTTGTCTTTGGAGTTATTCTTTGGTTTCATTAAATCAATTCCTTCCCAAACTCTGGTGCCTAAGCATTAAATTCATTTTAAAAATTCAGCAAACATTTATTAAGGTTTTACTATGAGAAAGGCCCAATGCAGACAACCTTTTACCTCATGATACATATATATTCTATACTGTTTTTAGCAGGCAAGTGATGCCAATTCTTAATCAGCTGAATAGAACCTGTTCCTGATTCTTGGATGCTTACTATCTATGTAATGTTAAAGTGTTACATATCAAATTAATCCAGTAAACCTAGATTAATTCTTTTTTAAGTTTTTTTTTTGTGGGGGAGGGTTCTGCAAGGCAATGGGGTTGTGATTTGCCCAAGGTCACACAGCTAGGTAATTATTAAGTGTCTGAGGCTGAATTTCAACTGAGGTCAGGTCCTCCTGCCTCCAGGGCTGGTGCTCTATCCACTATACCATTTTTCTGCCCCCCCCCCCCCAGATTAACTCTTCATGTCTTGAAAACAGTTAATTCTACAATCTTTGAGGATTATTATTAGGATCAATGTTCCAGTCATACAACTACATACAACTACAAATATTACATGTCTTTCTAGACAGACATTCAGCACCATGTGAATAGAGTACAGATCCTAGAGTCAGGAGAACCTGAATTCAAATCTGACCTTAGGTACTTAATAATTACCTAGATGTGTGACTTTGGGCAAAACCTTATTGCCTTGCAAAAACCAAAAACTTTGGGCAAAACACTTAACCTTATTTCCTTGCAAAAGCCAAAAACCAAAAAACTCCTGATTGACTAGCTAGGTATTGAAGCAATAAATAAAAGTAGGGCATCTGAAACTGAATTGGATTATATCACTGTTGTGGTTACAAGTATAGGTTATGCTAATGGGATTAATTAAAGAGGAGGAAGGTTAATTATTAATGCCTGTAGATTTAACATTTCTGTGTTATATTTATGTCTTTTTTGTGGTTTAGATTTCATGAAAAGAACAACATCAAAGTCAGTGGTGTGAAAAATAAGAATTGGTAGCCACTTATCCACATATAGGAATCCCTATCGTCTGCATATTAATTTAGTTTTAAAATATGTTATCTTTGTTTTATTGTATATTTATTTGTTTTGCTAAATATTTCTCAACAACATTTTAACCTGATTTGGGGGTATTGTGAGTCATATGTAATATATTGATAATATGTTTGATATCTCTGATCTAGGTGAACCTCTCCGTCAGGAAACCATGACAAAATATTAGCATGGCTTTCTTGTGGTGATGTTTTCTTAACATTGGAATGCCACCTATTAAAAAGGTAGTTAAAGGAGACTAATGTATCCAATATCTACCCTCAGTTGCCTTTTGGAAGTGCTTGATGTTTGTCCTTATGAGTCAGGAGTATATATCTAGAAAGGATTTGTTTGTTTTGTTTGAAAGAAGATTTTGGAGTTCCTGCCCTTTACAGTAGATAGATGATATGGGTTCATGTCAATGCATGTGCAATTTGGCTCCAATCTAAGAGAAAACTGGACCAAAGTCATTTACAAAGGCAGATAACCAAGAGAACTAGGTTGTATACTGAGAGAAATAGAACCTGGAAACAAAAGATTCAAGAAGTGGGCAAAGTTAACACAGAATAAGGTCAGGAAAGGCATTATGACTGATGATACCATTAAGTATTAGTCCCTGACAAATTGTATTATATGAGGATTAAGTCTGAAAAGCAACTTTTTTTTGTAGCAATAAACTTCTCATATTTTAAACATACTTAGTTATGATTAAAGTGTTATGGACCTGGCAACCAATGTGAATAAATATTTTGTTTTTATTATAAAACATTAATTTTAAAAATAAATTGGGTTTGAAACACTTTTTAAGTAGTATTCTAGTTTAGGAAGGACTCTAATCAAGGTTCACCTTATTCTTATCTGGACCCATCCTTCCCTATCCCCCACAATTTACCATCACCCACATATATGTTGTCTTTTTCTATTACAATGTAAACTCATTGAGGATAAAGACTGTCTTGCTTACTTGTATATAAATTCCTAAAACTTAACAAAATGACTGACCCATAGTAAACACTTTATAACTATATGTATATTTGTCTATCAAAACATGAAATCTATTCTAAATAATCCTTCATGAGATACAGATTTAATTTTCCATATGTAGGTTCATTAAAAGAATAATGATACTTAATTATTATTGCTTCTATTATATCTTACTCAATTCTCACATAATACTACATAAGAATGTAATTTAGCTAAGGACATATTTCTTAGTTTGAGCCAGTACAATGGATTGCCCAGTCCTTGCTGTATGGCCACTCTCTAGTTTCATTCCCATTAACCTCTTGAGCTTATAAAATAATTTTAAGGAAATGTTTTTTATTGTTTTTACTTTTTGGCCTGCCTTATTCATCATAAAACTCAGATTGATTGGGAATCTTCTGAGTTTTCTAGGACATCTTTCTGTTTAGTAATCTAAGAAACGTACAGTCTCAAATTGTCTTTCCCTAGAATTGATAGATGACCTGACTTCAAGTATTTGAGATAAGCAGTGGTTTAATACTTTTTTATTTTTAATGTGATTATCTAAATACAAAACTAAAATCCTGGATCATAGATAATTAATATTTTGAACTGCCAAAGTTCTCACTTTTAAAAATGATCATATATCTTTTAAATATTCTAAATTCAGCCCTGTATTTAAATTTGATGTGTTTTTAAAATGTAAAGCAGTTATAAATTGCTAATCAAAAGCCAATAAATGTCATGGATTAATGTACATTTGGGGATTAATCTCATCATTTTATTTTCCCATATCTAAATTATTTTTAAGAGCATTAGAATTAGACAAACTCTCTTCACTTTACTATCAAAGTTTTTGAAATATTAGTTATTCACTTCTATCATTCTTATTTACTGCTTTTTCTTTATCTCTTGCAATCTAGATTCTGATTCTACCGTTCATTTGATCTTTTCTCCCAAATATCTGTAGTATTTCCTTAATCATGAAAGTCCAGGGGTCTTCTCCTAGTCTTTATTATCTTTGACCATGTACGGACTCTGACACTTACCAAATCTCTTTGCTCTTGATGTTTCGCCTTCCTTGGCTCTCGATACCCTTGCATTCATTTGATATTCCTTCTACTTGCATGAGTACTTTTCAGTTTCCTTTGCTAATTAATTTTCATCCTCTATACCCATGCATTCCAAGGTTCTATATTCAGTTTTCTTTCCCTTTTTCTCTATATCCTTTCACATGGCAATCTCTTCCACTCTCATTGCTTCCTATATTATATGTAGCTGTTATCCAAATCATATTAGGAGAGTTTTCTCTTGAACTACACAGTCCCAGATCTACAACTATTTGTTGGATATTCTCATTAAATTCAATATGCACAAAACTAGTTGTTTTCTTCCTCTCTAAATCAGATCTTTCCTCTGACTTTATTACTCTTGGTAGCACTACTATTCCCCTGCTCTCCCATATCTAAAACCTTGTTGTTATCTTTGATTTTTTTCTCTCTCACTTATTTCCCAAATTGAATCAGTTGCTAATGCCTGTCAACTGGCAATAAGTATACTTCCTTCTTTCCTTTTTTATTCACATTGCTGTTTCCCTAGTTCATCATCATCAATTATTAAATGATAGCTAGCATTTTATAGAGCTTTAAAGTTTGCAACATAAATACATATATACATATATACATACATATATATATATATATATATATAATTTCATTCAAACAACCTTGTGAGGTAGGCACTATTACTATATTATAAAGATGAAATCAAAGCATAGGAGGTTGCTATTTACCCAGGATCCTACAACTAATAAAAGTCTAAGGCAGAATTTGAATTAATTTCTTATTATAAAAACAGAATTTGATTCACTTCACCAACTTACCTCATAATAGCATCCTAACTTTTCTCCCTACCTTTAAATAACCCCCTCTCCAATTCATTTTTTTGGCAAGGCAATGGGTGACTTGCCCAAGGTCACACAGCTAGGTAACTATTGTCTGAGACCAGATTTGAACTCAGGTACTCCTGACTCCAGGACCAGTGCTCTATTCACTGTGCTACCTAGCTTCTTCTTTAATTCATCTTTTATAAAGCTGAGATATAAGGTGTATTCAGGGAAGACCAGTGCCTCTGGTGTGAGGGCTTCTTTTTATGTTTGATGTCCACCTAAGTCACCTAACTCTTATCTATGGCTCCAAGAAGCAATAGCATGTACAAAGTCCACACTCTGGTAAACTGTTTTGGCAATCTGGTTCTCAATCAGGTAGTCTCAAATTCATTGATGAGTTTGAGGAGGGGTTGTCTACACAAACATGAGAAGACTTCCCCTGATGGAATGGGTGAGTGAAAACAATTCATTCCAAAGGCCATGAAGGCCAAAGGGAATGAAGCAGGTATTGTGGAGCTTAGAGTTTGGTTAAACATTGAAAATACCAAAGTCATCATAACTTGTCTAGACTTTGCCTTGCCACTGGACTGTGATGGCTTTGGAAGAGGGAGTGAGACTGATTACTTCATGCAACTCCAATTATAGCATGAATCAAAAGACATAACTCATAATATTTTACCATTCTAATATCAAAAGTCCTGTGGTGACAGGAAAGTGATGAAACAGGAGGTGTAGATACACTGGGGACTATAGTCATAATCTTGCAACACAGGAGGCCAACTCCTCACTGAAAGCTGCACTGGTATTTGGTAGTCCCCTGGGTGCCTGAGTAGCCTTTTAAGGACCCACTACTCACCTCCTACTATGAGCAAGGGATTTGAAAAGGTGCTCTAAAATGGTCTGCTTACCCAGCCCTGGCCTGATTACCATGGCAAGCAGGGAATCCAACCCTGTGGTCAAAGCACAAAAATGTACAAAAACTTTTCAAAAATTCTTCAGATGTACAAAGCATTCTTCAAATGATTCACTCACTGTTGATACATGGGAATATACCCATACTTCAGCCACAGTCAGACACACTATAACTTGCCTTTAACACAAGTGATGATGACATTTTGGTCCTCCTTGATAATGATGGACAAGAACCAACCAATATATGTAGACAGGAAATCAGTACTTGGGAAACATGTACAAACATGACTGTAAAGTTGCTTGGTGCATCAATTTGGCAAAAAATAGAAAATATGCACCATACTATGTGACAATGAAGACAGATAGATTCAACCCCATCCAGCTTTAGGGAAAAGAAAATATGTATAAAGATTTCAGTGGGAGTTGGAGTACTGAGTTTGAGTTGCAAGTTTATACCTGAAAAATAGGCAAGATGGAAAACAGGTAAATTAATGCCAGATATAGGAAGTAGATTTTCTAATTATACTCATATTCTGCAGGCCACTTATAGATATCAGGTTCTGGTCAGGGGAATTTTTTAATCAGGACCAAAAAATTTGGGGGGAGTTTTGAGTTGGCAGATATTCCAGGGATAGTTATAGTTCATAGCTGCTACAGATGGTCAAGATTCTCAATCAACCAGAAACTGACATTGTTTAATTGCTTGACATAAAGACAGAAAGAGTTAGGACAGAAGAAAAATGTAAACTTTTGCTAATATCTTTTATGGACATTAGAATTGATTAACTTAAGTTAGCTCATATTTGACTTCTATTATTTATACCATAATATCAAATAGTATATTTCAAAAATCATGCCACCTTCTCATTCAAAATCTTTTCCTATAGTTTAGTACTCTATTTTCCTCATTACTTGTAAAAACAATCTTTAGCAATCAATTTAAAAAAAATGTGAGTTCTAAATTCTTTGCCTCCTTCCCTCCTTTTCCCTATTGCCATTGGGAAGACAAATAATTCGATATGTTATACCTGTTTAGTAATACAAAACATATTCTCATCTTAGTCATGTTATGAAAGTAAAAATACAGAAAATCCTCCAAGAAAAATGAAACAAAGAAAAATATACTTTGGTTTATATTCATTTCTTTCTCTGGAGATGGATAGAATTTTTATCATAAGTTCTTGGGAATTTTCTCAGCTAGTAATGAGAATAGTTTAATCATTTAAAGTTGATCATTTAATAATATTGCTGTTACAATATGCAATTTCTTCTGGTTCTGCTCATTTTTCTGTGCATCAGTTCATGTAAATCTAGGTTTTCTGAGAGCATCCTGCTAGTCACTTTTTATAGCACAATAATGTTCCATCACAACTATATACTACAACTTGTTCTACCATTCCTGGCCATCCTCTCAATTCCCAACTCTTTGTCACCACAAAAATGCTATTATAAATTTTTTTGTACATGTGGGTCCTTTTCTCTTTCTTATTATTTCTTTGGGTTATTATTTGATCAAAAAGAATACATGGCTTTATAATTTGGGCTTAGTTCCAAATTGCTCTCCAGAAAGGGGAATCATTACAGTATGTCACCAGCAGTGAATTAGCATCTCAATTTTCCAAATTCCCTCCAACATTTATAACTTTTAATTTCTGTCATAGTAATCACTCTGATAGGTGTGTGTTGATAGGTCAGAGTTGTTTTACTTTGTATTTCTCTAATCAATAATGATTTAGAGTATTTAAATTGCTATAGATTACTTTGATTACTTCATATGAAAAGTACCTGTTCAAATCCTTTGACCATTTATCAATTGAGGAATAACTCTTGTGTCTATAATTTTTTAAAAGTAATTTATTTATTTTCACATTACTACAATTATCTTGTTGTAAAAGTAAACATAAATTCCCCTCCCCCCACAAAGATAGAGAAACCTCAAGAAAAATAAAGAGAATGGAAAAAAAAGTGTACTTCAGTCTGTGTTCAGATACCATTGACTGCCTCTGGGATGGGTTGCATTCTTTGGCATAAGTCCATCAAAGAAGTTGCTTCACTATTTTTCACCCTGTCCCTCCTCAGAAGTGAGTTGTATCTGGCTATCTCCTCCCACTGTCTTCCCTATCTTCTATCACCTAACCCCTCCTCCTGTCCCCCAACCCCTTTCTCCCATCCCTTTCCTCTCCTTTTGCCTCTATACCTTATTGAGTGTGTGAGTTATTTCCTCTTTGACTCATTTTCAATGAAAATGAAGGCTCATTCATTCACCCTCATTTTCCTCCCTTCCACTCCATTGCAAATCCTTTTTCTTGACTCTTTTATGTGAAATATTTTAGCCTATTCCACCTTTCCTTTCCCTTTCTCTCAGAATATTCTTTTTTTTCATTCATTGTCTCCATCTTTATACTATATTATACCTTTATATTCAGCTCCTTCTTGTGCCTTGTTTATATATACTACTTCTAACTGTTTTAATAAATGGGAAGTTCATATAAGTTATCAGTATCTTCTTCCTTTGAAGGAAAATACAGAGTTCAACATCATTAAATCCCTCATAATTTGCCCTTTCCAATCAAACTCTCTAAGCTTCACCTGAATCTTATATTTGACGATCAAACTTTCTGTTTAGCTCTGGTGGTTTCAACAAGAACGTTTGAAAGTTCTCTATTTCATGGAATGTTCATTTAGATGACATTCAGTTTTGCTGGGTGGTTGATTTTCAGTTGTAATCCAAGCTCTTTTGCCTTCTGGAGTATCATATTACAAGCCCTAAGAGCCCTTAATGTAGATGCTGTGAAATCCTGTGTAATTCTGTCAGTAGCACCATGAGAATTGAATTGTTTCATTCTGTCTGTTTGTAATATTTTCTCTTTGCCTTGGGAGTTATGGAATTGGACTATAATATTTCTGGGAGTTTTTAATTTGAGATCTCTTTCAGGAGGTAATCAGTGGATTCCCTCCATTTCTATTTTATGCTCAAATTCTAGGATATCTGGGCAGTTTTCTTAGAGAATTTCTTGAAAAATGAAGTCTAAGCTCTTTTCCTGGTCATGATTTTCAGGTAACCCAATAATTTTTAGATTATATTTCTTGGATCTATTTTCCAAGTCAGTAGTTTTTCCAGTGTATTATTTTACATTTTCTTCTAACTTTTCATACTTTTGGTTTTATTTTTATCATTTCTTGATTTCTCACAAAGTCATAGACTCCCCTTAGTTCTAATCCACATTTGAAGGAGTTATATATCTCTATATATTATTTATTTTTATCTTCTTTTTCATTTGGCTAATTCTGCTTTTTGATGTATTCTCATTGACCTATTGGACTGCTTTTCCATTTCATCTAAACTGGTTTTTAACATGTTATTTTCTTTGGTATTTTTTGGTATCTCCTTCACCAAGTTGTTGACTTGGTTTTCAAGATTTTCCTGCATTGTTCTCATTTATCTTCCCAATTGTTCCTCTACCTCCTTTACTCATGTTAAATTTTTTTTTTAGCTCCTCCATAGCCTAAGACCAAGAATCTTTGACTTTATCTTCTTCTGAGTGCATATTTTGATCCTCCAAGAGACTAAACTAATTTTCTATTGTTAGATTCTTTTTCTTCTGTTGTTTGCTCATTTCTCCAGTCTATGACCTGATTTTAATGCAATTCCAAAACTTTTGGGGGGTTTGGGGACAGCTCTTCCCCCCACCCATTCAGGGACCTTAAATCCTTCAAAGTCTTATGAGAGCCTCTGACTACTCTCCTAGCCTGTGCTCTGATCTATGGGATCACAACCCCTGTGCCCTGGAGCTGTGAAGTGGGTCCCGGTTCTGCAATGGCAGTATGGGATCCTAGATTGCAACCTGGATCCGAGTATGGGCAAAGCAGAAGATCATGTCTGAAGGATATCAGAGAGACCTTGATAGCCTCCCTCTACTGCCTTACTATCTGTGCACTGAGTATTCTAGAAGCAACTGCTAGATGGATTCCAGGGAAGCCTGGGTTCCCAGGGAGGAGCTGTGCTGAGATCTGTGATGACCTTTGTTCTGAGCTCACTCCAGTGCAGTGTTGACCCTCCAAGTTGTCCATGGCGATCCCTGGGCTGAGAGGTCTGGAGATCACCCCTACTACCACAAACCCAGGAAACCCCAGAAACCCAGGCACCCAGAAGGCTGCTCCTGGAAGGCTGGAGTTCATTTGCTCTGGTCCTGTGGGACTGCAGACTGGATTACATTGTGACACCTTCCAGGCCTGGTGGAATGGACCTTTTTTGCCGATCTTTCAAGTTGTCCCAGGAAATCTTTGGTCTGAGAGGTCTGAAAATTGTCTCAGCTGCCACCCAAGTACTATAGACCCAGACACCTTGTGGGCTGCTCCTGGAAGGCTGGAGCTGGTTTGCTCCAGTATGACTGCAGCTTCGGCTACACCGCAGTTTTTCTGGAACTTTCCATTTGATCCTCCCAGTTGTCTTGGACTGGAAATTTGTTTCACTCAGTCTTTCTGTGCATTACACTACTCATAATTTTGTGGCATTTGGAGTGTTCTGGGGAAGTGGTTCTGGAAATTCCTGCCGCCACATTGCCATATTGGCTCTGCTCCCTATTTCTATAAATTTGACTCCGTTCTCTATCTATTTTAGAGATAAGACCTTTATCAGAGGAAACTTACTGTAAATTTTTTCTCAGTTAAAATTACACCATCCTATATTTTCTCATTTTATCCCACTCTCTCTCCTTTCACCCTGAATATTCTCCAAGTTGTTTCACTTCGGACTTTCAGCTTCCTCAGTCTTCTCTCCCTCCTATTAGCACCCCTTCCCCCTTCAATTTTCCTATAAGTTAAGATAGATTTCTATATGCAAATGACTGTCACTGTTATTCTCTCTTTGATTCTAATGAATAATAAGTTCACACACTTTACCTCCTGCATATCTCATTTTTTTCTCCACTTGAAAGGATTCTTTGCACTTCTTTTATGTCAAAAAATTACCCCATTGTACCTCTCCTTTCCCCTTCTTTTAGTGCATTCTTTTTTCTCACACCTTAATTTTACTTTTAAAAAATAATTATCATGCCATACCAATCAAAGCACCACATAATTATTTTATCAAGCTAGAAAAAAAACATTGCAGTGTAATTGATCTGGAGCAACAAAAGTTCAAGAATATCAAGAATTCATGAAAAACTAAAGGAAAGTGGCCTATCTCTGTCATATCTAAAACTATATTATAAAGAGGTAGACATCAAAACTGCCTGGTACTGGTTAAGAATAGAGTAATGAATCAGTGGATTAAGATAAGTTCAAAAGAAGCAGTAATAAATGACTACAGTAATCTACTGCTTATCAAAACAAAAGGCATTAGCTTCTGGGAAAACTGGAAAATAGTATTACAAAAACTAGGCATGGACCCACATCTCACACCCTATACCAAAATAAGGTCAAAATGTGTATAGGATATAGACAAAAATTGCAACAGATCAAGAAATATTCTATGGAAAGGGGAGAAATTTATGACCAAACAAGAAATAGTGTACATTATGAATGGCAAAGTGTATGATTTTGACTATATTAAGTTAAAAAGGCTTTGTATTAATAAAACCAATGTTGGTTTTATTAGAAGGAAATTAGAAGGAAAACAAAACTGGGAAACAATTTTCAAAGCCAGGGATTCTGCTAAAGCTCTCATTTCTAAAATATATAGAGAATTGCATCAAGTTGATAAAGTTACAATGGATAAATGTTCAAAGGATAAGAACAGACAGTTTTCAAGTGAAGAAATTAAAACTATATATAACCATATGAAAAATGCTCCAAATCATTATGAGGTTATCACCTCACATCCATCAGATTGGCTAAAATGACAAAAAAGGAAAATGATCAATGTTGGACAGGATGTGGGAAATCTGGGACACTAATGCATTGTTGGAGCTATGAACTGATGCATCCAGTCTGGAGAGCAATATGGAATTATGCATTCTGAGCAATTAAACTGATCATATCCTTTGACCCAGCAGTTCCAATACTAAGCCCATTTCCAGAAGAAATCATAAAAAATGGAAAAAGTCTCACATGTTCCAGAATATTCATAGCAGCTCTTTTTAGTGACAAAAAATTGGAAATTGAGGGGATGTCCATCAATTGGGAAATGCTTGAACAGCTTATGGTATAAGAATGTTACAGAATGCTATTGTTCTATAGGCATATGTTACAGGATCTAATGATGAGCATTAGCAACAACATTGTGATTTGATCAACCTTGATGGATGCCACTCCTCTCAGAAGTTCAGAGAGCTAGGACAACACTATTAGACCAAATATGAACAATCCCCAGAGGAAGAAAAGCAAAACAAAACAAAGAAACAAAAAATAAACCCTTCAGAATCTGATGAACATTACATTTATTTTATAAAAATATTCTCTTATCTATTTCTTTCCTATCCCATGGCTTTCTTTCTTTTCCCTTAATCTTAATTTCTCATACTGAAAGTGACTAATCTGTAAATATGTTTAACAAAAATGTATATGTACAAATATTCACCTGACTGTTCACTGCTGAGAGGAAGGGTGTGGGAAGGGAGGGGAGAAGGAAATTATATAACTTACAATATGCATATGCATATGGATGAATATTGAAAATTTTCCTAACATGTAACTGGAAAAATAAAATATCAATTGAAGTAAAAATAATGATCACTTCATATTCAAACCCATGCTATTTATTTGTGTATATACATTTTAATTGATTTAATAACTAGAAAGTTCTTAGGAATAAAAGTAGCATTATGATTTGTCCTTGCTATTTATCTTTTTATTCTTAAATTTGAATTGTCTTGAATTTGAAAGTCAAATTTTCTATTCAACTATGATCTTTTCATTAGGAATGCTTGACCTTCTTCTATTTCATTGAATAACCATTTTTTCCTCAGAAGGATTATATTCAGGTTTTTTTTTTTTAGATTTTTGCAAGGTAATGGGGTTAAGTGGCTTGCCCAAGGTCACACAGCTAGATAATTATTAAGTGTCTGAGGCCGGATTTGAACTCAGGCACTCCTGACTCCAGGGTCGGTGCTCTATCCACTGCGCCACCTAGTCACCCCAAATATTCAGTTTTGTTGGACAGGTGATTCTTTGTTGTAATCCTAGCTCTTTGCCTTCTGGAATATTATGTTTTAAACTCTTCAATGTTTAATGTAGATACTTCCAAATCTTTTGTTTTCCTGACTGTGGCTTCATGATATTTGAATTGTTTCTCTTTTACTGCTTGAAATTATTTATCTTTGATTAGGTAGTTTTGGAACTTGGTTATGGTTTTCCTGGGAGTTTCATACTAGGATTTTTTTCAGGATGTGATCAGAAGATTCTTTCAGTTTCTATTTTCCTTTCTGGTTCTAAAATATTAACAATTTCTTTAGATCTTGGTTTTCAGTTAGTATCTATTTTTCAGGTAAATGTTTTCCATTGGGATATTTTACATTTTCTCTTATTTTTATCATTCTTTTGATTTTTTTTCTTGATATCTCTTAAAAACCATTAGCTTCAACTTGCCAATTATAATTTTTAAGGATTTACTTTCTTTAGGAAGCTTTTATTCCTCCTTTTCTATTTGACCAATTTAGTTTTTTTCTTTCTCTTCCTCTTTAATTATTTATTTTTTTTCTATTACATCTAAGGGTAGATTTCAGCATCAATCCTTTGCAAACTTTTGAGTTTCACATTTTTCTGCCACCCTCCCTTTCCTCCCTTCTCGCCATTTCCACATTAATTAAACTGTGAAAGAAGAATAAGGGGAAAGAAACTAAGAGAAAGAAAAGCATAAAAGAAGTTTTAAAAAATGAACATAGTGTGCTTTGCTCTGCATTCAGAATCCATAGCTTTTTTTTCCTCTGTATATAGATGGCACTCTCCATAATAGGTCTCTCAGGATTGTAATTTGTCTTTGAATTATTGAGAGGAGCTGCATAGTTGTTCACCTCACAATATAGCTGTTAATGTGTACAGTGTTCTCCTATTTCTTCTCACATCACTAAGCCATAGTTCATGCAAGACTTTCCATGCTTTTCTGAGGTCCAGCTGCCAGATTCCTTGCTGAACAATAATACTCCATAACATTTACATACCAAAACTTGTTTTTCAATTGTTGGGCATCCTTTCAATATCCAATTCTTTGCCACAACAAACAGAGCTGCTATGAATATTTTTGTACATGTGGATCTTTTCTCCTTTTTGGGATATAGACCTGGTGGTATTGCTGGATCAAAGGATAGGAAGAGCTTTATTGCCCTTTAGATATAGCAACAACTTGTTCTCCAGAATAGTACACAACTCTTCCATCAATTTCTTCAACACTGATCATTTTCTATTTTTGTCATTTGATTCAATCTGATAGTGTGAGGTAGTACCTCAGAGTTGTTTTAATTTGCATTTCTCTAATCAATAATAACTTAGAACTTTTTTATATGACTATAGATAGTTTTAATTTGTTCATCTGAACGTGGATAGTTCTGACTACTAATTTTCATATTTTTTGACCACTTATCAATTAAAGAATGATTTATATTCTTATAAATTTGACTCACTTTTTTATATTTTAGAAATGAGTTCTTTTGCAGAAACTAACTGTGAGAATTCTCTCTCATTTTTCTGCATTCTTTCTAACTTGGTTGCATTGGTTTTATTTGTGCAATTTATTATGTTTTCTATCTCGTCTTTTCTCATAAATGTTTCCTAGATCTGACAGATAAACCATGCCCTTTTCTACTAATGTGCATTATAGTAACTCCCTTTATGTCTAAATTCTGAACCCATTTCAATCGTTTCTTGATATAGGGTTTGAGATGATAAACTGTGCCTAAATTTTTTTCATACAATTTTCCAATTTTCCCAGCAGTTTTTGTCAAATAGTGAACTCTTTTCACAAAACAAAGTCTAGGTTTATCAAACAGTAGACTACTGTAGTCAATTACTATGACTTCTTTTGTTTATAACCTATTTCACTGATTCACTTTTCTATTTCTTAGCCAGTCCCAGACAATTTTGGTGACTATTGTTTTATAAAATAATTTTAGATCTGGTATGACTAGTCATCTTCCTTTCCATTTATTTTTCATTTTTTCCTTTGGTATTCTTGAAACCTATGTTCCTCAATTTGAATTTTGTTACTATTTTTCTAGTTCTGTAAAATATTTTTTGGTAGGTTGATTGGCATGGTACTGAATAAACTTTTTAATTTAGGTAGAATTGACATTTATTACATTATCTCTACCTACCCATGAACAATGGACATTTTTCAATTCTATAGGTTTGACTTAATACATATGAAAAGTGTTTTATAGTTGTGCTCATGCAGTTTCTGAGTTTGTCTTGGAAGTATATTCCCAAGTATTTTATGCTGTGTACAGTTACTTCAGTCTAATATTTTTAATATTTTATTTATTTATTTTTCCTATTATACATAAAGATAGTATTAAACAATCATTTCACTGGAAGTTTCTGAATTTCACATTTCCCTCCCTTTCTCTCTTCCTTCCCCCTTCCACTAATAAAGAGTAATCCATTACAGGTAATACTTGTACAATCCTGTTAAACATAAATTCACATTAATCATGTTCTACAGTTACTTTAAGTGGAATTTTATTTTTTATTTCTTGCTGTTGGACTTTGTAATTTATAGAAATGCTGATGATTTATATGGGTTTATTTTATTTCCTACAGCTTTGCTAAAGTTGCTGATTGTTTTAAGTAGTTTTTAAGATGGTTTCCTAGGGTTCTATAAGATACCATCATATCATCTGTAAAGAGTGAGAGGTTTGTTTCCTTGTTTCCTATTCTAATTCCATCAGTTTCTTTTTCTTCTCTTATTACAAAAACTAACATTTCTAATACAATATTGAATATTAATGGTGATAATGGGTATTCTGATTTCATCCCTGTTCATTATATATAAGATTTATTAATGGTTTTATATAGATACTATTTATTTTAAGGAACGCTCAATTTATTTCTATACTTGATATGGTCTATTATGATGATTGTTTTCCTAATTTGAACCATCTCTGTATAACTGGTATAAATCTGATCTGCTCATAGTGTGTTATCTTAGTGATAAGTTGTAATCTCTTTGAAAAAATTTTATTTAGAAATTTTGCATGAATATTAATTAAATAGATTAATCTATAATTTTTTGTCTATTTTTGGTACTTGCTGATTTAGGTATCAGCACCATATTGACATCCTTAATGCAATTTGGCAGGTCTTCACATTTTTTTCCCCAAATAGTTTATACTGAATTGAAATTAATTGTTATTTAAATGTTTGGTGGAATTCACTTTTGAATCCATCTGACCTTGGAGATTTTTTCTTAGGGGGTTTATTGATGATTTGTTCAGTTTCTTTTTTTGGAAAGGGGGTTATTTAAGAATTTTATTTCCTCTTCTGTTAATCTGGACAGTTTATATTTTTGTAAATATTCATCCATTTCACTTACAGTGTCTGATTTGTTGGCATACTGTTGGTTAAAATAATTCTGAATTTTCTCCTCATTGATGTGAGTTCATCCTCTCCATTTTTTATATTGATAATTTTATTTTTTCTTTCTTTTTAAAAACCATTTTATTGTTTTCATAATTCTTACTCATAGTTTTATTTATTAGTTCCATAGTTTTCTTCTCTTCAATTTTATTAAAATCTCCTTTGATTTTTAGAATTTCTAACTTGGGGGTGGCTAGGTGGTGCAGTGGATAGAGCACTGACCTTGGAGTCAGGAGGATTTTTAATTTGTTCTTTTTTCTAGTTTTTTTTTAGTTGTATGCTCCATTCATTGATTTCCTCTTTAATTTATTCATGTCAGTATTTAGAGAGCTCCACTCTGCTATCCACTTCTAGTTTATGGGAGAGTTCATATCATTCACATTCACAGCTCTGATTACAAACTGCATTTCCTTCCATGCTAACTTCACCCAGTTTATTCCTTTCTCTCTCCTCTACCCTTGTTCCTCCTCAGCAATGGTTTGGGTCTATTGCCTCCCTCAGTCTTTCCTGCTTATTAGGAGCCCCTTCCCTTTTCCTCTCCCTTTCCAGTCTTACTCTTTTTTTAACTTTTACTTTTGCTTTTACTTTTTTATTGTTTTTTTATTTAAATTTATTTTTATTAAAGATATTATTTGAGTTTTACATTTTTCCCCCAATCTTGCTTCCCTCCCCCCTCCCCCCCCACAAGAGAGCACTCTGTCAGTGTTTACTTTGTTTCCATGTTGTACCTTGATCCAAATTGGGTGTGATGAGAGAGAAATCATATCCTTAAAGAGAAGAGAAGTCTAAGAGGTAACAAGATCAGACAATAAGCTATCTTTTTTTTTTTCTAAATTAAAGGGAATAGTCCTTGCACTTTGTTCAAACTCCACAGCTCCTTATCTGGATACACATGGTACTCTCCTTTGCAGACAGCCCAAAATTGTTCCCAGTTGTTGCACTGATGGAATGAGCAAGTCCTTCAAGGTTGAACATCACTCCCATGTTGCTGTTAGGGTGTATGGTGTTTTTCTGGTTCTGCTCATCTCACTCAGCATCAGTTCATGCAAATCCCTCCAGGTTTCCCTGAAATCTTGTTCTATTAGAAGCCAGGAGGGATGGGATTTCAGGGAAACCTGGTGTTCCATGACATACATATACCACAGTTTGCTAAGCCATTCCCCAATTGAAGGACATTTACTGGATTTCTAATTCTTTGCCACCACAAACAGAGCTGCTATAAATATTTTTGTACAAGTAATGTTTTTACCCTTTTTCCTCATCTCTTCAGGGTATAGACCCAGTAGTGGTATTGCTGGGTCAAAGGGTATGCACATTTTTGTTGCCCTTTGGGCATAGTTCCAAATAGCTCTCCAGAAGTGCTGGATGAGTTCACAGCTCCACCAACAGTGTAATAGTGTTCCAGATTTCCCACATCCCTTCCAACAATGATTATTATCCTTCCTGGTCATACTGGCCAATCTGAGAGGTGTGAGGTGGAACCTCAGAGAAGCTTTAATTTGCATTTCTCTAATAATTAATTATTTAGAGCACTTTTTCATAGGGCTATTGATTACTTTGATCTCCTCGTCTGTAAATTGCCTTTGCATATCCTTTGACCATTTGTCAATTGGGGAATGTTTTTTTGTTTTAAAAATATGACGCAGTTCTCTGTATATTTTAGAAATGAGTCCTTTGTCAGAATCATTAGTTGTAAAGATTGTTTTCCAATTTACTACATTTCTTTTGATCCTGGTTACATTGGTTTTATCTGTGCAAAAACTTTTTAATTTAATGTAATCGAAATCATCTAATTGGATTTTGGTGATGTTCTCCAACTCTTCCTTATTCATAAACTGTTCCCCTTTCCATAGATCTGACAGGTAGACTAGTCCTTGATCTTCTAATTTGCTTATAGCATTGTTTTTTATGTCTATGTCCTGTAACCATTTGGATCTTATCTTGGTAAAGGGTGTGAGGTGTTGGTCTAATCTAAGTTTCTTCCATACTAAGTTCCAATTTTCCCAGCAATTTTTATCAAATTGGGAGTTTTTATCCCAATGGCCAGACTCTTTGGGTTTATCAAACAACAGATTACTATAATCATCTCCTGCTTTTACACCTAGTCTATTCCACTGGTCCACCACTCTATTTCTTAGCCAATACCAAACAGTTTTGATGACTGATGCTTTATATTATAATTTCAGATTGGGTAGGGCTAAGCCACCTTATTTTGCACTTTTTTTTCATTAAGCTCCTGGCAATTCTTGACTTTTTATTTCTCCATATGAATTTACTTACAATTTTTTCTAACTCATTAATTTTTTGGAATTTTGATTGGTAGGGCACTAAACAGATAGTTTAGTTTTGATAGAATTGTCATTTTTATTATATTAGCTCTACCTATCCATGAGCAGTTGATATTTGCGTAGTTATTTAAATCTAATTTAATTTGTGTGAGTAGTGTTTTATAATTGTTTTCAAAAAGATTGTGAGTCTGTCTTGGCAAATAGACTCCCAAATATTTTATATTGTCTGAGATTACTTTGAATGGGATTTCTCTTTCTAGCTCTTCCTGCTGTTTCTTGCTAGACATGTATAGAAAAGTTGAGGATTTATGAGGGTTTATTTTATAACCTGCAACTTTACTAAAATTGTTAATTGTTTCCAGTAGTTTTTTAGATGATTTCTTGGGATTCTCTAGGGAGACCATCATGTCATCTGCAAAGAGTGAGAGTTTTGTCTCTTCCTTCCCAATTCTAATTCCTTTAATTTCTTTTTCTTCTCTAATTGCTGCTGCTAAGATTTCTAATACAATATTAAATAGTCGTGGTGATAATGGGCCTCCTTGTTTCACCCCTGATCTTATTGGGAATGCCTCTAGCCTCTCCCCATCGAATATAATGCTTGTTGATAGTTTCAGATAGATACTGCTTATTATTTTAAGGAACAGTCCATTTTTATTCCTACACTCTTTTTAATAGGAATGGATGCTGTATTTTGTCAAAAGCTTTTTCAGCATCTATTGATATGATCATATGATTCCTGATAGGTTTGTTGTTGATATAATTGAGTATACTAACAGTTTTCCTAATATTGAACCAACCCTGCATTCCTGGAATAAATCCTACTTGATCATAATGTATCATCCTTGTGATGACTTGTTGTAATCATTTTGCTAAGATTTTATTTAGGATTTTTGCATCTATATTCATCAGGGAGATAGGTCTATAATTTTCTTTCTCTGTTTTAACTCTTCCTCGTTTAGGTAACACTACCATATTAGTTTCATAGAAAGAGTTAGGCACAGTTCCATCTTTCCCTATTTTTCCAAAGAGTTTATATAGGATTGGAACCAATTGTTCTTTAAATGTTTGGTAGAATTCACTTGTGAATCCATCAGGCCCTGGAGATTTTTTTTTAGGGAGTTCAGTAATGGCTTCTTGAATTTCTTTTTCTGAGATAGGGTTGTTTAGGTATTTAATCTCTTTTTCATTTAACCTGGGCAACTTATATTTTTGTAAATATTCATCCATTTCACTTAGATTATCAAATTTATTGGCATAGAGTTGGGCAAAATAATTTCAAATTATTACTTTAATTTCCTCCTCATTGGTGGTGAGTTCACCTTTTTCATTTATGATACCAGCAATTTGGTTTTCTTCTTTTTTTTAATCAAATTGACCAGAGGTTTATTAATTTTATTGATTTTTTCATAATGCCAACTTTTGGTTTTATTTATTAATTCAATAGTTTTTTTGCTTTCAATTTTATTAATTTCTCCAGTAGTTTTTTAGAATTTCTAATTTGGTATTTGATTAGGGATTTTTTATTTCTTCTCTCTAATTTTTTAGTTGCATGTTTAGTTCATTGATTTCCTCTTTCTCCAATTTATTCATATAAGCATTTAGAGCTATAATATATCCCCTGAGAGTTGCTTTGAATGAATCCCATAGGTTTTGGTATGTTGTTTCATTATTATCATTATCTAGGATAAAATGTTTAATTCTTTCTATAATTTGTTTTTTGGTCCACTCATTTTTTAAAATGAGGTTATTCAGTTTCCAATTTGTTCTGGGTCTATATCTCCTTGGCCCAGCATTGCATATAACTTTTATTGCATTGTGATCTGAGAAAGATGTATTCACTATTTCTGCCTTTCTGCAGTTGATCATTAGGTTTTTATGTCCTAGTACATGGTCAATTTTTGTATAAGTTTCATGTACTGCAGAGAAAAAGGTATATTCCTTACTATCCACATTCAGTTTCCTCCATAAGTCTACCATATCTAATTTTTCTAACAATGTATTTATCTCCCTAATTTCTTTCTTGTTTGTTTTATGATTCGATTTATCTAGATGTGATAGCGGGAGGTTGAGGTCTCCCACTAGTAGAGTTTTGCTGTCTATGTCTTCCTGTAATTCTTTCAGCTTCTTCTCTAAGAATTTGGGTGCTGTCCCACTGGGTGCATATATATTCAATACTGAAATGACTTTGTTGTCTATGGTACCTTTTAGGAGGATAAAGTTTCCTTCCTTATCTCTTTTAACACTATCTATTTTTGCTGCTGCTTTGTCTGAGATAAGGATTGCTACCCCTGCTTTTTTTTTTTTACTTCAGCTGAAGCAAAATATATTTTGCTCCAACCTTTTACCTTCACTCTATATGTATCTCTCTGCTTCAAATGAGTTTCTTGTAAGCAGCATATTGTAGGATTCTGGTTTTTAATACACTCTGCTATTTGCTTACTTTTTAAGGGAGAGTTCATCCCATTCATATTCAAGGTTATGATTACTAATTCTTTATTGCCCTCTGTGCTATCTTCCCTCCGTTTATATTTTACCCCCTTTCCCCCCCTTTTATCCATATTCCCCTGTCTTTTGTTTCTGAAAACCACCCCCTTCAGTGTTTTTACCCTCCTATATCACACCCTCCCCTTTCTTTCCCCTTTCCCTTCCCTTCCTTTTGTTATTTCCCCTTATTTCCCCCACTCCCCTTCCCTTTCTCAGTCCCCCCTCCCCTTTTCCCTTTTTAATACTTGAAAGGTTAGATGTCTTATAAGTTAACTGAGTATGTGTAGGTTGACTTTAAGCCAAATCTGATGAGAAGAAGATTTAGGTGTTTAACTGTGCCTGTCTTCTCTCTGCCATCTTGGCCGGAAGTCTGCTTTTACTTTTTAACCTCCCCTTTATTGTCTCTAATTTCCTTCTCTCAATTTTTTGAAACCAAATTGAGAATGCTATTCCCTCTTTGAGCCAAATCTGTTGAGAGTAAGATTTATTCAGTGGTCATATTCTACCTTCTTTCCTTTTACTATAAAAAGGTCCTGTGAGATTCTTTATGTGATGTTGTTTATCTTCCAGTGCCTCTCCAGCATAATCCTTTTTTAAGTCTTAATTGTTTTATCTGTCTTGCACCCACACCCTCTATTATAGTATATATATTCCTTTCAATTGTCCTTATAGAAGTACAATTCACAAGGGTTATCAGTATCATCACATCATAAATAGTACCCTGCTTTCACTGTCCCATTAAAAAATACAATTCTCAAAATCCATAAGCATCTTCATATAATAATCAATTTATGCTCAAATTGTCTTTACAAGAGCATTACCTCTAACTGTCCCCAAAACAACCTTCAAGAGCTAAAAGTTTAATCACATCACAGTAAATTTATACCTGTACCCCTATTTAAGTATGCTCCTTTCAACTGTCCTAGGAGAAATACATTCTTCAAGAGTTACAAGTATTGTCTTCCTGTGTAGGGATTTAGACAGTTTAGTCTAATTGTCTAACATTTCTTTCCCTTTTCATTTACCTTTTAATGCATCTCTTCAGTCTTTTATTTGAAGATCTGTTCAATTCTGGTGTTTTTATCAGGTAAGTCTGAAAGTCCTCTCTTTTGTTTTAAGCTCATCCCCCCTCCCCAAAGAATATGTTGAATTTGACAGGGTAATTGATTCTTGCTTGTAAACCAAGTTGTTTTGTCTTTGGAACATTTTATTCCAGGCCCTCAGATCCTTTAATGTTGAATCAACAAACCCTATGTAATCCTCTCTCTCTCTCTCTCTCTCTCTGGTTCCCTGTTATTTAAATTGTTTCTTTGAGGCTGCTTGCAGCATTTTCTTTCTTAGTTATGATTTTATTTAGCTTTTATTTTTTAGATTTTATTTAGTTGTGATTTTATGAAATTTGGTCACATTATTGCTTGAAGTTTTTATTTTAAAATCTCTTTCTTTGGATGATCCATAGAGTTTTACAAGGATTAATTTATCTCCTGGTTGTAGGATATTAGTTTTCTATAATAATTTATTGCAAGATATTTTCCAGGCCATTTTATGATTGTGATTTCATGTAGACCAATAATTCATATATTATCACGGCTGAATTTATTTTCCTGGTCAGACATTTTCCTCTATTTTTTCAGCCTTTGGGTTTTGTTTGATTGAATCTTGATATTTCCTAGTATCAGTTGTTTCTCTCTTTCTGATTCTAATTTTAGGTTAGCTTTCTTCAGTTAGCTTTTGTATTTCCTTTTATAGTTGGTTAAATTTACTTTTCAATGAACTGATTTCCCTCTTCAGTTGTTAAATTTTACCTTCAAAGCTACCGTTTGCTTCAGTTAATTTTTCACAGTTCTGCATAAACCCCTTTGAGACTTCACAAGGAGGCACTTTGTCACTGCTTTTCTTTTTCTGAAAGGATGTTTGTATCATTCTGCTCAGAACTGTAGCTCTCTATGTTTTTTTTTTCTTTTTTTTTGTTTATTTTTATAGTTGAGATCTGCTCCTAGGGTGTGTTGACACAAACTTTTTGTTCAGGGGATCTGGTCTCTGACTTTTTGCTCCTGGTTTACTCCCTGCACTAGGAAACCTAATACTGCACCAGCATCCCAGGAATTAAAGCTTGCTTTCTGAGGTGGGATTGAAACCCTCATGTCCTGCTCTCCTGCTGAACAAGGACCTGAGTTGCACTTTGTTTAAGAACCTCTCACTGGCATCCTAACTTTTAGACTTATTCTGGGCTACACTCCCCTTTTATCCATATGAGACAGATCTTTTCTTAAGTTCCTGCAGTTTCCTGCATTTTGGAGGAATTCTGTCCCTTTAGAATCTATTTAGGAAAATAGATCCTGTTTCAGGAAAAGCTCTGGGAGTTCCTGAGTTTCATGCCTTAACCTTGGTTCTTCCCTAGAAGTCTCTACAATTTAGTTTTTTAAGGAATTCTTTTCAGTGAATTTTTGTATATCTTTTTTCCATTTAACAATTCTATTTAACAATAACAATCCTTAATGGATATTTTTTGTATCTAGTCTGCTTTTTTGAGTTATTTTCTTCATTTTTTGTGCTTCTTTTTACCAAAATCTTGACTCCTTTTTCATGATTTTCTTTCAACCCTCTAATGTTTCCTTCCAAATTTTCTTCTACCTCTCCTAATTTTAAAAATCTCTTTTGAGCTTTTTCATGACCTAAAACCAATTAATATTTTTATTTGAGGCTTTTGACATAGCAATTCTGACTTTGTTATCTTCTTCTGAATTTGTGTTTTGATATTCCCTGTTATCATTGCTCATTTCCTCAGACTATTTTTTTACCTTTTTGATCTATGCTGTTTCTGAAATGGTGGGAGATCATCCCAAGTTTTAGGGTTTTCATGCAGTAATTTTTTTAAATTTATTTTTTATTCTCATTTTGTACAAATTTTTTTTACATTAATAAAATATTCTTGTTTACAAGTAAACAAAATACCCCTCCCCCCATGAATATAGATAGACTTGCTTAGGCGAAAAAAGTAAAGAGGAGAGAAAAAAATTAAAATTAAAAAAAATAATAGTAATAATTGTAGGTATGGCCAGGTGGCACAATGGACAAAGCACCAGCCCTGGAGCCATGAGCACCCGAGTCCATATCCAGCCTTGTAAACCCAATAATCACCCAGACATGTGACATGCAAGCCACCCGATCCCTACTGCCCTGCTAAAAACAAAAAGAAGAAAATAAAAGAAAGACCCAAAATAAAATAAAATAGTAATAATAGTAGGGGGGGCTTGGGTGGCAGACAGAGCACTGGCCCTTGAACAAGGAGTACCTGGGTCCAAATCTGGCCCCAGACACACAAAGATCACCCTGCTATGTGGCCCCAGGTAGGCCACCCAGCCCCACTTGCCCTGCACCCTCCCCCAAATAATAATAACAAAAAATGTGCTTCAGTCTTTGTTCCAACACCAACAACTCTGTCACAGGTGGATCACATTCTTTATGAGAAGTCCATCACAAAAGTTACTTCCATATTTTTTCCGTTGGCATTGCTGATCGCAACTCCCTCCTTTCTTATTTCCCCACTACTATGTACTATATTTTCTCTCTTCTTTAACTCTGACTCTGCTGTAGGGTCACTGAGTGGCACAGCAGACAGATCCCTGGTCCTGGGGCCAAGAAGCCCTGAGCCCCCATACCACCCCTTAGGCCCAGAATCCACCTGGCCCTATGGTCCTGGGCAGGCCTTCCAATCCCAGCCCCTTGCAAGAAGTAAGAAAGAAAATGTGTTATATCTGACCACTCTCACCCATGGTCCATCCTCCCCTCCTTTATTCACATCCCCACACCTTCCCCCTGCTCCCCCCCCCTCTTACTCCAGATGTCTATACCCCATTGAGTATATTTACTGTTTCCTCTCCTAGCCGTCTCTGATGAGAGCAAAGGTTCCCTCATTCCCCCTTGCCTCCCCCCTTCCATATCATTGCAATAGCTCATTGTAATTAAAAAAATCTTATTATGTGAAATATCTTGGACTATTCCCCCTCTCCTTTTTCTTTCTCCCATTCCATTTCCCTTTTTTTTCTATTGACTCCATTTTTACACCATATTTTATCTTTGAATTCAGCTTTCTCCTGTGCTTCAACTATAAAAGCTCCCTCTACCTGCTCTATTAACTGAGAAGGTTCATATGAGTATTATCAGTGTCATTTTTCTATGCATGCAGTTCATCCTCATTAAGTCCCTCATATTTCGCCTCTCTCCTCCAATCTCCATGCTTCACCTGAGTCCTGTATCTGAAGATCAAACCTTCTGTTCAGCTCTGGCCATTCCAAAAGGAACATTTGAAATTCCCCTGGTTCATTGAAAGTCCATCTTTTTCCCTGGAAGAGGACATTCAGCCTTGCTGGGTAGTTCATTCTTGGGTGCATTCTAAGCTCTTTTGCCTTCTGGTATATTGTATTCCAAGCCCTATGAGCTTCCAATGTAGTTGCTGCTAAGTCCTGTGTGATCATGACTGCAGCTCCATGATATTTGAACTGTGTCCTTCTGGCTGCTTGCAATATTTTCTCTTTGACTTGGGAGTTCTGGAACTTGGCTATAATAATTCCTAGGGGTTTGTTTTTTGGTATCTCTTTCTCTGGGGGATCGGTGGATTCTCTCCATTTCTATTTTGCCCTCTGCTTCTAGAATATCAGGGCAATTTTCCTGTAGTAATTCTTTGAAAATGATGTCAAGGCTCTTTTCCTGATCATGACTTTCAGGTATTCCAACAATTTTTAAATTATCTTTCCTAAGTCTGTTTTCCATATCAGTTGTTTTTTCAATGAGATGTTTCACATTTTCTTCTAATTTTTCATTCTTTTGGTTTTGAAGTATTGAGTCCTGATTTCTCATAAATTCATCAATCTCCCTGAGTTCTATTCTTTGTCTGAAGGATTTGTTTTCCTCAGAGAGTTTTCTTATCTCTTTTTCCATCTGGCCAATTTTGCTTTTTAAAGCATTCTTCTCCTCAATAACTTTTTGAACTGTTTTATCCATTTGACCTAAGCTGTTTTTTTAGCATGCTATTTTTTTCAGCATTTTTTTGGATTTCCTTGACTAAGCTGCTGACTTCATTTTCATGTTTTTCCTGCATCTCTCTCCTTTCTTTTCCCAGTTTTTCTTCTAACTCCCTCATTTGATTTTCAAAGTCTTTTTTGAGCTCTTTCATAGCCTGAGCCCAATTTCTGTTTTTCTTGGAGTCTTTAGATGCAGTAGCTTATGCTTCCTCATCTTCAGACTGAGTATTTTGATCCTTCTTGGGCTCATATGCAAAATATTTCTCAATAGTCTTCCTCTTATTTCTCTGCTTGCTCATTTTCCCTTCCTGGTCCTGGTTTTGGGGTGCTTCCTGAGCTTTTGGGACACTTCCACAAGGGTCTCAGTGTGTGAAGCTCTGTCCTCCCTCCTGGTCTATGAATGACCATAAGCGCCCCCCTCTGCCACGGGGCTGAGGTGGGGGGGCTCTGTTGTTCTATGGGGGGGCCTAGACTGGGATCAGGATCTGAATGTGGTCAGAGCCCCAGAGTCCTGTTCCAGGGGCAAAGGACAGAGCTTGGAAGTCTCTCTCTCTCTTCACTCCCTTCCCTCAGCTCAATGGGCTCATGCTCTGGGGGCTTTTGCTTACCAGCTCCGCCTGCTTCTGTTTCCAGGTCTGGGCTGCCGAAAGACCACACTGCTCTCTGTGTGCCCTGAAGGCTGGGCTCCACGTGCTCGCTCTGGCAGAGGTCCCCGCTGTTCCCCCACTTTGTGCCCAGTGCTCCCTGTGGTGCAGCTCAGGAGACTCACCCACTGCTGTGAGCCAGCTCCCAGTACCCTGGGGCTGCCTCCGGGAGGCTGAAGTTCTTTCGCTCTGGTGGGCCACCCCTCCGACCCCGGGGAGCAGAGCCTTTCTGCTCTTTTTCCAGGTTACCTTGAGTAGGAGGACTGCCTCACTGGGTACCTTTGTGGGTTCTGTCTTTCGAAAGTTTACTTAGAGTCCTTAGCTTATGAGTTTTATCAGAGAGCTCCTAAGACTCGATCCCTTCATGTCTTCATCTTGGCTCCGCCCCCCCCCCCCCTCCATGCCGTAATTTTAAGAGTAGATTTTAAGAGTAGCAACTATATGGTTTTGATTCTTTTAAGGTGGTATGATCTAGGGACAGATATATTTACTACTTTTCTGGCCTGTGCCCTTGGTCTGTGAGACACCACAAGCACTCTTTTCAGTCCTGGACCTATGACCAATGTCCCAGCTCTCTTGTGTTCACAAACTCTGGCGTACTAGTACTCCTCTTTATCCTGGGACTAAGACTTAGGGTTGCAACTCGCATCCAAATATGTGTAATGCAAGAGTAGTCCCTAATGCCATCAAAAGGACCCAGGTAATCTCCTTCTAACCAGTTGTGTAACCTTCTTACAATCTGTGGATTGAGAGCTACAGAAACAGCTAGTGCTGCCACTGGTTCAGTCATTTCCCCCCCCCCCCCAACCCCCAATCCCTCTAAACCTACTGCTGTGTTGCTGGGACATGACCTGCACTGAACTGTGCTCTACTCTCACCTTAGTTCAAGACACCTTTTCTGATGACCTTCTAAGTTGCCTTGGGTACAAAATTGTTTCACCACATTCTTTTGTTGGTTCTGTTGCTCCATAATTTGATTTAAGGAACTATATAAAGTTGTTCAAATGGGTTTGGTCAGGTGCTTGGGTGAATCCCTACCATTTCTCCACTATCTTGACTATGGTCACTTAAAAACTTTTAATGGTTCCTTATTGTCTCCAAGGTAAAATAGGATTTCTTTTCTAGTATTTCAAGGCTTCCAAAATCTATCTTCAGTTTCCCTTTTCAGCTTTAGTTAATTTTCTTCCCTCTCAAAATGCTATACTTTTAACAAGTGTTGATTATTAGCTATTTTCTACTCTCATCCTGTCCTCTGTCAATTTCATATATTCAAGTAGATCAACTCCCAATACATACCATGCACTCTGAGCTTATTACTATCTATTGAAATTCTTCTCATTTTAACTACTAATATTTTTATAGCCAGTTGTTAAAAAAGTGCTCTTTTTTTCAAAAACTTTCTCAGATAATAGAACCTTCATGAACTCCTGATGACTTCAACTGGAAGTTATCTGACCTTTTGTTTGATTCTCTATTTTATTTCTGTCATACTCTATTATTATTGATTTTAAAATATGACTTGTTCCCCTTATACTATGAACTTCTTGAGGGCTTAAATATTTGTATTCCCAATGCATGGCAGTTAATGAGACTTAATGTTTGATGAATTTCATTGAATATGCAGAAAAATATTAGCATTGTGGACTTTTGTGCAGCATAGCAATATTTAAAACTATTTACATGAATATTTTAATCATATAATTGCAAAAAATGCAACATAACCTTTCCCTTTCTCTTTATTTCTGAAAGAAGAAATTACTTGGAGCTACTTGCAATTTATCACAACATCTTTTTATTAAAAATTGCTCCAATATGAAATTAGGGTGAATGGTTAGTCTTTACCACCTAGTATACAGACTCCATAGCTAATTAAAACCTGGTATCTCCTGAATTAACTTGTGAGTCCCTACAGTGATGGAAATTGCCTCCTTACAGTATTATCGACTGACAAAGCAGGTGATAACCTGCTTACATCCCCTGAACAAATTCATTACTTTCCAATAATGGCTGTTTCAGGTAAACACTCCAATATTTCATTAACAAACTGTCTTTGGAACTCTCCAAAAACTGCAACTTTTGTTTTCCCTCCCACTTTTGTCTTTAAGACAGAACTTTTCTTGTGGCTATTCTGACTCATTCTCAGTCAATAGAAGTCCATCTGACAGCTACCATTAATAACCCTGAGAGTCTTGTTCAAGTCTCTGCCTCAAACATCTATATTGTTCTTATACTAAAAATAAGATATCATCAATCTGCAAGATAGGCTAAAGAGTAAAAATTTTACAATTAAATCGTTCAATCTATAACACTTAACTAAAGGTTCTGTGACCAGTTAACAGTTTGTACAAATCTAAATAGAATGGAAGGTATTCTTAGAAGAGTGTTGAGTGCTAGACCGCTTTATTAACATGTTGGAAAAGATATATCTGCAAAGAATATATCATGATTACTCACCAAAAATGTTGATATTGAGGCACAATTAAACAATGGTTCAGTTTCAGATAACTGGACTGTCCTGGGGGTATAGATAAAAATAATTAGTTTTATTAGTTAATCTCTGAATCACAAAATTTAATTGTATCAATATTAAGGAACAAATTCATATTATCTATGATAGTCATTTAAGCCTTTGTGAAACAAAGCCATGTTCTGATCCTAGATTTACATCACCTAGACTTATATGTCTTAAATAAGCAACCAATAAGCACTGGTTTAGCTTTATGTTATATTAATTTATTATATTA
Source organism: Macrotis lagotis (assembly GCF_037893015.1). NCBI lineage: Eukaryota > Metazoa > Chordata > Mammalia > Peramelemorphia > Peramelidae > Macrotis > Macrotis lagotis. The sequence continues at coordinate 458,315,309 of NC_133666.1, read as the reverse complement.
TATTATATTACATTAATTAATTACATTAATTATATTATATTATATTATATTATATTATATTATATTATATTATATTATATTATATTATATTATATTATATTATATTATATTATATAATATTATATTATAACATTATATTAAGTTCTGGTAATTCAAAGATAAAAATAAAACTCTTCACTGCCAGGAACTTATATTTTATCAGGTAGATAATATATGCTTATTTTTAATGGACAGGAAGTCATGCTAAGACTTCACAGACCCAAGCTACTTTCAAACCATTCCAAAATTTTATTTTGGTTAAATCAATCAACATGATCCAACTACATCAATATTTCTTTAACCTGTTCTTTGTCATGGTTCTTTTTGGAAGTCTTAGAAAGTCTATGGATCACTGTATATCGTTACCTACATTCATAATAGAATGGAATGCTAAATTTCATTTAGACGTTGGTGAAAATAAAGATATGTTTTTCCTATTCAGGTTTATGTACCTTGTCTATCCATGGATCCCTTGAAAGGGATTAAAGGCCCCATGTTAAATCTATAGGTTTATATGATACCAAAATTATCAGAGTTTTACCTGGACAGATGGTTGAAAGTCACAGATAGATTGTTGTCAGAATTATCTTCTTTTTCTGGGTGGAGGTACTGCCTAGGAGAAATCTCTTTATAGATATCTTTTGAGTGGGAGATTTTTCAGTTACTTCCTACATTATCTCTTCAATCTAGCACTCTCCCACAAAAGGCTACACAATGTACAAGCAAAGAATAAGCTCAAATTTATTGTATACATATAATGAGATCCTAGATGTGACTCAAAGAGAGACTAGAAGAGAAATCTCCCTCATCCCTTCTCCAAATAAGACTTTAATGTCTTTATGGAAAAAGTAGGAGATTGGGATAAGAAGCTGGTTAATGTTTCTCTCATATAGAGTGGTTATAGGGCTAAACATATTTGCTTCCTTATATATTGTTACCTAAAGGAAATAAACTTTAGATTCAAGCTTAAATCTTGATTATTATCCTTTAAATAGGAGATAATACAGAGACAAATGTATACCAGATAAAACAATATATATATATATTTGATTTCTCATTGGCAACAAAAAAATTTCAGCTCAACCAAGAGACTTAGATCTCACTAATGGGTAATTCTTTGAAATCTCTAGTAGCATGTAGCTGGGCATAAGAACATTCTTGAGGTTGCTGATACCTCCACATGGATATTAGCTATTTCCCAGAGTCTTCCTCTCCATTCAAATAACTGAAACAAGTCTGGAAACTCATTTTTTTTTCTTGAAATAGAAAGAAGATCTCTCTTCTCAAGCTCTCACTAACCCTGCCTCTCAGAAAATTATTTATTACTGGAAACCCAGTCTCCACCAATGAAGAGAGTTGTGCAAACAGATTTTGAGCAGTAGAGGAACTATTAAGTTTTACAGTGTATGTAACATCACATATCCATAGACTAGTTTCAGGAAAAAAAAGTCAGGGAGGTCATCTGCAATTTTTCAAGTATCAGCAACAATAATTCATCCATTATAACTAGTTCTTTCAGGACCTTAAAAGAGCTCATTTAAAATTGTCTTGAGATTATTGAGGAAAGTTAGGTACTCTCATGTTCCTCTTTTTTGTCTTTCATAAACAATCAATAGTCAACAAATATGTATTAAACATTTAAAATGCAACAAGAATTTTGCTAACACTAAGGATACATTAAGCAGAGAATAATGGAAAAGATAGTACATAAAAGGGATTTAAAAAGAGGAGGAAGTAAAATTGATATTATCTGGCCTAGGGAGTATTATAGAGAAAGATTATAGAAATTAAGCTTGCAGCTTGGAGAGGAATGAAGACATGAATTGCCTGGGTCTCCTCTTTAAAAAGGAAGTTGTGAGAGGAACCAATCAATCAGACAGAAACTACAAAGGTGCAAGATGTTTCTAGTATGTGAAGTACAAGGTTAAAATAAGTTTTAAGAATAAAACTCTTTTTGAGCATTGTAAAGAATGTCCAGGAGAGTCAGGAGAATCTTGTGTTTGAGTTATTTTCATGTTAATAGATTTTATTCACTGAAATAAATTAAGGGTTTGGTACTTCTCTTTATTAATTGATTAATTTTCCTTGGAATATTCCAGTTCAAATTCTTGATAATCAAATTAATGCAAATGACCCTAGATGGCTGTTGGGAGCCAGGGTCTCTAAGCTGTTTGACGCAGTCACAGCAAGAAGACTCAAGGCAGTCATACTGCCTGATGGAACAATATTTCCTTCTTCAATATATATATATATATATATATATATATATATATATACATATATATATGTATGTATATACATGTATATATAGGGATTTCATGCATACCAATATTTATAGGTTTATTATTGATTGCAATATTTACTCACCCTAATAGTGGAATGACTATAAAGGAAGGATTTCAGAAAAATTCTTTGAATAAAACAGCTTGTAAACTCTGTCCAAATTTAACAGGACTGCCTCTCCCTGAGGCATACAAAAGGCTTCAACATTATGAAATCTCTGGAAAACCCAACACTGTGAATTCCAAGGAGATGTAAGAATATATACAGGGAAAACAGATAAAAGATGGATCACATAGAATTCCAGGGAAATTAATAGTTTTGCCTCCCCTTACCATACACAGGAATATATGAAAAAGATGGTGAGAAAATAGTACAAGTGACTGATATATGACCTCCAGCAGTCTTAGTTTCATGGGAAAGAATAAAAAAGTTACAGAAACTGTGGTTTCTACCAACAAGGCCTGAAAGAAAAATTGGTTATTGTAAGAGTTAATGGATGAGTGGACAAGCATAAAGACCCTCACTACAGATTGTTAAGGAAGTGTACAGAAAAACATTACTTACACAAAAAATATAAAAAACTTTCCATTAAAAAATTGCTTAATTAATAACTTTAAATGAATTAACAATTATACAATGTAGTAATAAATAAGGTAACAGGTTGAGGTCATTATGGTCTGAGTAGGGATAAGAAATCAATTAACTATATGGCTATTAATTAAACTTGTAATCACATGATTAAAGCTTGTAACCTTATGAACCATATGATTGATGATGAAAATTGTACACTTTTGTAACCAAGGAAATGATCTTAGCTTGCTTGCTTGAAACATACATGATTCTGAGACTATAAAAATAAATCCAAGCAGCTGACAGTCATTCAGCCTGCTCCTGCCTTTACCCCCTTGTTGACTCAACTCATTTCCATGACTCTATCCCTCCTGTTAGGTTCCAAGGACCCCGCGGAGGCTGGATCCTTACAGACTGGCGCCCGAACAGGGACCTCTGGGAGAGTTCCATGAGGAAAGGGGCCTCATCATCTTCCAAATCCTCCTCTTCCTCAGGAGTTAATTCACCAGGAGGGGGATCTTCCTCAGGCTCATCTCTAAGAGATGCCCTTGAGTTATTTCTAGATTTTATTAATAAAGGAGTTTCCTCAATTGCAGCACAAACTGCAGATGATAACTTAGTACTTATTTTTGTAATTTCATGGTCAGGATCAAGAGTGTCCTTTACCAGGCTCCATAAACTAAACACATCTGTAGGAACTTTCTCTGGTCCTTGTTCTATATAATATTTTCTGATATCTTCTGATACTTTTTGCCAAATGTCAAGATCTATAGAACCATTTTCAGGAAATCAAGGACAGCAATTATACATGAATGAGATGACTTGGACCTTAGAAACCTTGATTCTTCTTTTATGTAATAAATGAGTCAGAATTTCAATAAAAAGAACTCTCTGCCTACTTTTATTATCACCCATGGTGTTCTTAAGATCACTGCCCTTTCTTGTCTGATATAACTCTCATTGGGGGACCTGCAGATTCCCGGAGCAGAAACCTATCTATCCCATGAAGAAAAGCGCTCAAATAATGAATGGAAGCACTTGCCTTTCAGTTCTTCAATTTTAGTATTCTATTTATATTACATTCTTTTCAGTAGAACTATTTCACTTACCCCAAAATAATCATTCATATACATTTCTGCTTCTGTTACCTGAAACTGGGATTAAAGCTACTGACCTTAGTGGAAGGCAAATAAATCCTAGGGAATAAATGAGTTGCTGGAGTTCAGGGAGGCTAGATGGTGGTTTAGCCACAGGAGATGCCTCTACCTGAATCATTGTAGTGGTAAATAGCATGAGGAAATTGTGTTGAGTTCAGAAATCAAAGGGGAAGTAATTTTAGCTCAGAAAATTTTTATTCTTTCAATGAACACATTTTCAAAAAATAAATATCTTACAGGAATATAAAATTAGAATTTTTGTGTCCATTGCATTGACTCTGGAACACTGGGAAGCTGGGTTCAAGTAGGGTTATTTAGTCATTTACTTTCTTCAAATATCTCCTTACCCCTTTCCATTTCCCTCTCAACTGGGCTTATTGTAGATTTCTTGGACTTTACCACCATGCCCCCAGTGCTATTATTTATTCTTCTAATTGGAGAGTAGGACCATAAACTATTTCAATTTAACAATGGGAAACACAAAAGACTTCTCCTCAGATGTTCCCTAATTTCCTACCCTGTTATGTTTAATTAGGGCCTTGATTTCTCTGACAGCATTAATTTTTTACTTTTTCAACTGTACTAATTTTGAGTACATTTCCCTTTTTCACCATGACTCTGAGGTTGGATTCTTTTTTTTCCAGTTCTGATCTTTTCAGTTTTCTTTTGTGTGTTATTTTCTGCAATTAGATTGTAAACTCCTTAAAGGCAGGAATTGCTTTTTAACCATAGCTTAACAATGTGTCTGGCACACAGAAGGTTTAAAGTATTGAACTGAATAGTTACCATTAGTACGTCCCAGTAAAGCCTTAACAAGTTTAATTTAAAGTTTACAAGATTCAAAGAGAAGTAGAAATTTTGTGCTTGTTCTATTATTTCAAAAAATGCATTGGGCCAGGATGGATAACTTTTGGTGTATCTGAAGAAGGATTTGACTTATTCATTCTGGCAGTTTTTGTTGATCAAAAAAGTTGAAATATTGGTATTTACCTTTGTGCAATGAAGCCTATGGCATTAAAATATTATAGCTTCTAAACCTCATGGTAAGATATCACAGTAAAGAGTCAAAGACTTCTCATCTTGAAGTTAGAGTACTTGCCTTCAGCCTCTGGCCCCACCATTTAACAATTTATTAATCACTCAGTAATTCATATAATTCTCATTCCCTGTCCTTGGTTTCACCACCTGGAAACCATGTTTGACTCTTTCTGTTCCTTCACCTCTATATGCCATCAGTTTTCAAATCTTATGAATTTTCCCTGCATAATACCTGTTCTCAACAGTGACTCAGATAGCCTTTGTTTAAAAACATATGATCTGTGCTGTGAACTTTTGAAATGGCCTCCAAATTGTTTTTCTACTTTCATTCTTTCTCCTATCCAATCATCTTTCACAGAGTTGTCAAAATAAAGTTTCTAATGTATAACTCTAAGCACAATTCTTCCCTTCATGAAAATATTCAGTGATCCCTAATTTACTCTAGGATAGCTTCTAAGTCTAACATGAAAAACTCTCCATAATTTGTCTCTCAACTATTTTTTCAGTCTTAATTGATATTATTCCCTTTCATCTACTCCATCCCAATCATATGAATTATTTATTAATTGTTCTCTATATACCCATGTTCCATTCACCTCTATATTTTTTCAAAGATATTGGAATGGCTTGTCATTTCTTTATTAAGGCAAACATAGCTACTTATGTATCTGAAGTCTTGAAATCAGGTCTTCCTGACTACATACATACCTTACATTTATCTATCTGCTTAATATATTGAATTTCTGCCAATAGAATATCAGATGCTTGAAAGCATAGAACTTCTTTAGATCCTCATGGTCTAGGGCAGTGGCTCCCACATTCTACCTTCTTAAGGACTGTTGAGTGAAATTGAAACTCTTTGCATCTACTTTTCTTCATTGCTAAGTGAAATAACTATTAGTATCAAAGGACTGTTAGAAAGATAAATGAAATAATTAGACTGCAAAATATTTCTTAACCATAAATTTTTTTCATTCACTTGTTGACTTGATTGTTAATTAAACATGTGTGCAAGTTAATGTGTGCAAAAATTCAAGCTTTTTGGTGAACTGGTTTTTGAAATATTTTTTGACAAAGAAAATGCATTTCATTTAATGCCTAGAGTGGACAAAAATCACATGATAAGATGCTGTTATTAAAAAATAGAAACTATTTCTCTTGCTGCATTTGAAATCAGGAAAACCTGAGTTGAAATCTTGCCTCAGAAACTATATATGTGACTCTATGTATATGACCACAGTTTTCTTATCTGTAAAAGGGGAATATTAGTTAGCATCTACTTTCTGGCACTGCGGAGATCATCAAAAATAATATTTATAAAACACTTTGAAATCCTAAAGTGATTTACAAATATTAGCTATTATTTTTAGTCTTTTTTACCCAAGTATGCCTGACATCACATATATTCCTTTTGAATAATAAGATAACAAGATAATTGGATCAACCAAATCAACCATATCAACTTTTAGTTGACTTTTAATTTATAGATAACTGTCAAGAAAATGAGGGAAAGATTTCAGAGGATGGAAGGATGACTAGACTATTTTACTTATTTCTCAATATTTCTGGATAATTTTGTGGCATTTCTATAACAACATTTTAAAATGAAAGCAGACCCTAATGCAAAGTATTTGTATCCATAGGGTTACTGAAGGTCATAGAATGGTGGAGTACGTATCAAGATGATGAAAAAGGGTTTTAGGATGTGATTGCTTTCTGGAAGTTTTACTTCCAGATCTGCAATGAATCTTTATGTCTTGTTAGTCTTTATGTCTGTGGAAAATAGGCTATAGAGATTTTCAGCAGAGTGTGGTTTGAAGTGGTGTTTTTTTAAAGTAATATATAGAAAAAGTCTTGTGTATGACATAGCTTATCATTAAATTCTTACTATTTAGTGTGTGAAGAATGGAGAGAGTAGTGTCTGGCAGCCTACATAGGTTCAAGCATATAGATACCACTTCTAAACTCATGATTAGTCATAGGACACATTCAACATCCTTATTAAATTTATACACAAGAGGTTATTATTTAGGTAGGAAACTTGTACTTGTTAATTTCTAGTAATCATTGTAAGAGTAATACATCCTCAGTAACCTTGGAAAGAAGTTATCTCAGTAAGCAACTAAGCTAGTACAAATAGTAACAATTATCTTGAAAACGTTCTTAGAAGTTATCCAATCATAAATGGGGCAAAGACTATTAAAGCTTCTTGCTAAAATTATAAGAGGCAAAATCTGGAACCTTTAACAATTTAAGAGATTAAAATAGTTATTATTGACTTTTTTTTAGGTTTTTGCAAGGCAAACAGGGCTAAGTGGCTTGCCCAAGGCCACACAGCTAGGTAATTATTAAGTGTCTGAGACCAGATTTGAACACAGGTATTCCTGACTCCAGGGCCGGTGCTTTATCCACTACACCACCTAGTCACTCCTATTATTGACTTTAAATCAAGCAATTAACTTTTAGAATTTAATGATAAAGTGATGCAATGTATTATACTTCATACAAATGTTTATTCTACTTAGGAAAGAGATTGTACTGGTGGTTTCAATAGGCAATAAGTAATAAATTGAATCAATATCAAATAAGGAATTGGAATATCACTTAGACTTACTTTTGAGGTTGATTGCAGTAGTGCTATAAGAAACTGGTCAATGAAAATAAATTAACAACCTCAACAACTATTAACATTATCCTTTTCATGGTATAGCTCTCATTACCAAGGACCTATGGCATTCTGAGGTTCCATACAGCCTACGAAATATCCTCCACAATCAAGAACACCTGGAGAAATTTACCATCTATAGCAAACCAACTATTTTTAAATTTGTACTTGGTGAAAGATAACTTCCATGATGGTAATACTGCCAGCAAATACTGACAAGTAGAAGAGATTGAAGGAACATTATAGTACATCTAGTTCAAACATAAAATTTCACAGATAAGGAAACTGATACCCAAACAAATCAAGTTAATTTGTCTGAGTTCACATGGGTATTAAGTGGCATAGACTAATTTCAACTTATTTTCTAACTTGAAAACTAGTGTTATCTATCTACCTCCTCAAGGAGATTTTGGATTTGTATTTCATGCGATTGTTACAATTGCATATCTGAGGACTGTTGAATAAAGCTATGCCTGAAGTTATACCCATTAAACAGTCTTACATAATTTTAGCATGGACTTGAGAGATTTTTTTATTGGACAAAAATGTATTATGATTTCTTGAGGGAAAAGTGACCTTAGAAGATATAATTAATAACAACTTAAGCCTACTTTCTCATCTCTATAGCATCATTATGAAAATGATCCATGTCTCCTTTAGAATAACTTTAAAATATGTGAAAAAAATCAGGCAGGATTTCAAGTTTAAATATAGAGGGGAGGAAGTTTGATACAATTAAATAGCATTGCTTGTGAAGTTAGAGGGTCTGGGTTCTAATCCCAGCTCTGGTATGATACTTCCTGTCTGTGTGAATGTAGACAAGTCACTTAATTCTCCTGAACAACAGTTTCCTCATCTGTAAAATGAAAAAGTTGAAATAGATGGTCTCTGATTCCTTTTGCATCTACAGCCTTGATTTTGTATAGTATACAACACCAGTCAGCAAAACACCCAGGACAGCCATTTGATGAGTGAAAGATGAAGAGTATAAAATACAAACCAAACCATGCAGATAAACAAAAAGTATTAAATTATTAAATAATACATTTTAAATGTTCTTTTTGCTCAATCTGAATTCTCTTATTTATGAAGGAAATTACAGAATAGGAACATTTGGAGAGGGAGGCCATGCAACTTAAAAGAATTCCTGAATGAAAGACATTTTTAACATGAACTGATAACTTGATTCTTTAAATCAATGTCATTTAAGAATAACAAATACTTAGTCTGAAGATAAATTAATTAATAATTAAAAATTCATGATGTTATCAGCATGATATTATTGCCTCTGGGTCAGAACCATGAGACTTTTTTGCTTCATTATTTCTAAGTGTTCCCTATGATGATGAAACATGGTAGTGATGGATGAAGATAGGTGAAGAGTTATAAGAGAAACTGAGTTACAGCTCAGAAACATAAAATCAATCTTTAAAAAAATGTCTGAATTGGAAAGAACATTAGATTCTTTGGTGAGATGGATTTTACTCAAGATAGCATCTTTGCTAGAAAATATCCATATGACTATAGACAAGTTGCTTAGTGTTTCCAGGTTCAGTTTCTTTATCTATACAATCTGAGTTTTAGATGCTTGATCTCAGTGGTCAATTCCAGCTTTAAAATTATGATCCTGACATAAAATCTATGTTGAACTACTTTACTAATTTCTGGAATTTCAAAGGTTGGGGTCCCCAAAAAGTCAACTTATATCTTAAATGAGAGTGGTAATTTTTGAGCCTGTACTTCTAAGAATGATTTCTGAGTCACTACCATCATGCTTTCCATCAACAATTATCCAGGTTTTAGATTACTTTTACCAAAGGAATTTCCTAAGATGGCATATTAAGAAGAAAACCTGAGACATATTCTCCCATCAATATGCAAAACATCAATGTGAAGTACTATAAAGTACTGAAAGAGAAGTCAACAATGGACTCAACATACTATAAAGTGGATTATTGCAAGGGTCTGTTTATATCCCCCCCCCAATAGCTTTAGGTATATGGTGTGTTTCTCTCTCTCTCTCTCGATATATATATATATATATATATATATATATATATATATATATGTATATATATACATATATATATATATCTGTGTGTGTATATATATATATATATCTGTGTGTATATATATATATATATATATATATATCTGTGTGTGTATATATCTCTGTGTGTGTGCGTGTATATTTGCTTTGATGAAGTCTTAATATCACTAAATAATTAAATAAATATTTTAATTAAATAAATAGTAAAATAGTTGAAATCTTTATAATTCTGGTAACATAGTAACATAGAGCCCCTCCTGAGATACTTTGATACATCCTATCCCTAATTAGGGGAATTTATGGGGATAAAAGCCAGGAGAAGAATCACCAAGATTCACTTCTTTTTACTGCTGATCCCACTTGGGTATTATAGTCTTCCAGTAACTGAGCAGTTGCCTTGCTCCCAGAAAGTAATTTTTTCATTTCATGAGTTCCTAAATTGCCTTCTTATGCCTCAGTACTTGGAAAGGTGAAGAAAAAGAATAAGGAAAATGCTTAGTGAGCTAATATTTGGGAGACCACCATCATTTAACTCACATTCATGTATTAGCATGCATTGTTGTTTTTATTATAGATGAATACCATTTCTGAATTGGAAGGGAACGTGGAGAACATCTAATTCAATCCTTTAGTTTTAAAGATGAGGGAGTAGAAATCCAAAGATAGAAATATATTGCTGAAAGTCACAAATCTAGCAGCTGGTTGAATATGAATTTAAATCCATGGTTCTTAGTTCCTATCACATTACTCCAGGCATTGCTTTAAAAATAATGACAACATTCTGAAAGGAAACAGGGGCTTTTTTGACTAAGTAAACCAGGTGATTTCAAGGTGAAATTAACAGTGCCTGGAGAACGTTGTACACAATAACAGCAATATTGTAAGGATTATCAAAGACTTAAATACTTTGATCAATTCAATGATCTATGGCATTTTCAACAGATCTATGATTCACTTCCAGAGAGAACAGTGATGAACTCTGAATACAGATTGAAGCATACTTTTTTAAACTTTATTTTTATTGTTTTGCTTTGTTTGTGTTTTCTTTTACCACATGTATAATATAGAAACATATTTTGTATGACCTCATTTATGTAATAAAATTCTAATTGTTTACCTTCTGGTGAGAGAGGGGGCAGAAGGGAGGGAGGGTATTTAGAACTCAAAAATGTTTATATGTAATTTGGAAATATTACCAAAATAAATAAAAATAATTGAAAAAAGAAAATCTGATCCATTAAAAACTTATAAACTGAACAAATTTGATCCAGAGATCTTTTACTTTTAGTTAAAATATACAAAAATGCATGTTAAACATTCCTGCTTATTACTCTGTATGTGCAAGGGAGAAGATGATTTGTTTTGGTGATATAAATAACCTATAAATAACCTAATATTAGGTATGTTCTCAATATAATTCAAATGAGGGAAAAAACATAAACCTCTCATCAGAAATGTAGGAGATCCGCTATATAACAAAGAGGAGTCAGGCAGTAGATTCCTAAAGACTCATTGAGGCCTGTGTTAACATAAACTTCATTTTATTTAGAGAAATTTGTGAGAAGTTTGAAACCCATATTCAGAGAGATGGGCTGCCTGGGAGAATGTTGGAAAGGAGTGAACAGAAAGGGTTTTTGCTCTCAAGTCTACATATTTCAGGTGAGGAGTAGGACACTGTCAGGACAATGGAAGCTGTATTAAAACCAGGAAAGACAATCAACTGCCAGATAAGTTAAAGTATTAATGTGAGCATAATGTATGTGTATGTATGTATATATTTGTTTATGTGTAATATTTAAGAAAAAGACTATACATATTGGTACTATAAACACTATATATTGAGAGTCTATCTATCAATCTATCTATCATCTATCTATCTATCTATCTATCTATCTATCTACAAACTGTCTTTTTTCCTGAATGTTTTTCTTGGATAAAAAAATAATTTTATTTAAAAATAGAATTATTATTAGTGTTTTTATCACTATTAAATAAAATAGATCATGTTCTGTATGATGCAATTTTTTACTGTTCTGTGACCAATTTTAACCTGAAAAGAATTGTCCTTTTCTGAAAAAAAGAGGACTGAGAAACCACCAATATAAAGTTTTCCTCCCAATCCCTCCATTGTTCACTCCACTCTGTATTCATCACTTTGAGCTATATACATCTGAAATAAAATAAATGAGCTATAAATAAATGAGATAAATCAGTGACAAGTCAAATGTATCTTGAAATTGTTAGACATTAAGGTTCTTCAAGCCTGTCTTGAAAGGTAGAAGGAAAAATAAGGAAATGCTATATTGGTTTCCTCAAGCTTCTTTCCTACAAGATTTAAAGTGTTTTTGGAGGATGATATATTTCAAGAGTCTTGTTTTAATCTGGATGCTCTGAAACCTCAACAATTCATTATTTCTCAAGAAGGACATAAATAGAGCCCACTGTCTCTAAGGATTGCTTCATTTCTCCACATCTGTCCAAAACTGAAGGCAAAATCTTTACAGGAGGTGACTCTTCATTTTTATATGAATCCTGAGAAGAGTCTTGAGCCCAGAATTATACTGGACTCCAAGATGTAGACCAAGTTACCCAGCAGCATAATTAATCTTGTTTCTCAAGACCTATGGATAGTCTGAAAACTAATTTTTGTATCAATCAGTATGTGAGAATTACCAGTACCTTCAACAGATACTAAAGTCATAAAATGTTCAACACAAAAAAGAGAAATGTTAAATTAAGACAATCCCACATAATTTAACAATAATAAATCAACCTGTAACATTTCAAGCAATCAAATTCACATACACATGCCTTTGCCTGAATTACTTAGGTCAACGTTTTTTACTTCCTACTGTCGTTACTGCTATGGACTTAATTTAGCATCTAAAGGTCATTCCCTTAGGTGGTGCAATGGATAAGAGCATTGGTCTTGGAGTCAGGATAGGAGTTTGAATCCAGCCTGAGATACTTGATTCTTACTAGCTGTATGACCTTGGTCATGTCACTTAACCCTGATTACCTCATATCCAAGACCATCTCCAGTCATCCTGATTCAATCCAGTCACTGGACCCAGATTGCTCTGGAGAAGAAAGTGAGGCTGGTGACTTAGCACAGCACCGCCCCCCCCCCCCCACTTAAATCCAATTCATGTGCTTGTTAGGCATCATATCCCTGATGTTGTGGCCTTCTTTGAAAATGAAGGACAGGGGAGGCTAGGTGGCATAGTGGGGCGGCTAGGTGGCGTAGTGGATAAAGCACCGGCCTTGGGGCCAGGAGTACCTGGGTTCAAATCTGGTCTCAGACACTTAATAATCACCTACCTGTGTGGCCTTGGGCAAGCCACTTAACCCCATTTGCCTTGCAAAAATCTAAAAAAAAAAAAAAAAGAAAATGAAGGACAAACATTATTATTATTATTACTAATAAAAAGCCATAGACATCAGATATTTGGAATTAACTCCCCAAAAAGTATAGGGAATGAATTAGTTCCACTCACTATGAGCAAGTTGTATAATAATGATACTGGGAAGGGGAGAAGTTGGCAATAAACTGATCTATAAAAATAGTCTGTAACTCAATTACTTCTTCCTTTCTATTCATTTACCAAAATCTCTCATCTTTAATCTCCAAATTTATTCATATGTCCTTATTTTCTCAGGCCTTCTGTTAAATTTAGCTTACTTGTGTTTCTCTCATTTTTTCCTTGTATGGATTTTCTACTGTATTTTTAGCCTTTTTGCTTTTTCAATTTTTTCTCAGATGTTTCAAGACTTTGAGATTTTTTTAAGTGGATTTGTTTTGTTTGCTTTCTGTTGCTTTGCACATTTGTGAGAGAGAAATTTGACTTAGAGACGTTTTGCCACATTAATTTTATGCATATATATGACCTTGGAAAAGTCATTTACTGTTCAGTATCTCACTTTCCTCAACTATATGACTGAGACCTAGCATAACATAAAGAATTCTTTTTTGGCATTAATGTTTTCATTGGAGGCTTGATGTCCAAGGGAAAATGCAGAGCACATATACTACATCTTCATTTTTTAATATATTTTTCTAGCAAAAATGAGTTAGCACATATTATTGACTGGAACTGATCTGTCTTAAATATATAATTCTTTAATGGCATCTCTCAAATGAGGGCAATTACTAGCTTATGAACTAGATGGCTTTCAATATCCCTTCCCATTGTGATATTTTCTGCCTACAAGTCTCTGAATTCAAGTACAAAAAATATTTGCAGGAAAGATGATAAATTTGGGATGTTAAAGAAAAGCAACCAGGAATCATAAGATATTAGAGCTCAGAAAAATCTTAGACATCTACTATAGCAATTTTTCTCATTTTATAGATGAAGAAACTGATGCCAAAAGATGAAGTTAATTCCCCCAAATTAAAAAAATAACAAATGAACAAACCAGGATTTAATAATGCTCACCTCCATGATTGATTGGTTGGTTCTTGTCCTTCATTGTGGAAGAGGACATCACTATCTTAGAAACGAGTTTTACACTATGTCCCATTGTGACTGATCAGATCAATATAAGCTTGGAATACTCTACCACAGGTTGAGCACAATTAGTTCTTATGAACACGAGGGGATTAGTGGACATCAATGTTCTTTCCAATAAACTATCTGGTATTAAAATCAGTTTCAAAATTATTTCTGAAACTGGAGAAGTTATGGTGAGAGATGTGGAGGAGGGAGTCAGAATCCTTATATTTGAAGTTTCTTCTCTTTTTTTGCTTGTCACAATCTAGAGGATGTGTTCTTGGTTTAAATAAAAATAATAAGAAAGCAAGTTTTTGCCTTTCCTTTTTTAATTATCCTGCAAATCAATAAATTTAGATAGTCTTTTTTTATCTTACTTTTCCAATTACATGTAAAGATAGTTTTCAGCATTGATTTTTTTTAACAGTTTTGAGTTCCACATTTTTTCCTGCTTTCCTTCATTCCCTTCTCTTTCCCCTTGACAGTGAGTAATTTGATATGGGGTTTTTATGTACACATATGTTTTAAGATTTTTCCACATTAGTCATGCTATGAAAGAAGTTAGAAGAAAAAGGAAAAATTTGAGAAAGAAAAAATAAAATAAATTTTAAAAAGTAAAAATATTGTGTTTTGGTCTGCATTCAGTCCCTATAGCTTTCTCTAGATGTGGATGGTCCATCTAAAGTCTTTTAGAATTTTCTTTGCCCATTGAACTGCTGAGAGGAACTAAAACTATCATAGGTGATCATCACACAGTGTTGTTAATATGTACAATATTCTACTGATTCTGCTTATTTCACTCAGCATAAGTTCATATAAAGCTTTCCAGGTTTTTCAGATAGTCTTTGGAGTATGAAAGTTGAGGTGCTGTAGTGATTGCAGGCAATGTTTTAGACTAGAAATATAGGTTTAGTTTCTTTAAAATAGAATTGATGTATATAAATTTCAGGTTCATTTTAGAACTGAAGATATCTCTTTAATATCTTTTTTCTGAGTTATGCATGTTTGGTCATAAATTTAACTGTTCTATTATATACACTTTGCTTCCTTATCCTTATAATATTTTGAATTTATGCTTTGGTTCTTGATATAAGACAACTTCTTTTTTGAATATTTTAAATGAAGTTAAATTAAATCATAATAGAAAATGCATTGTACTAAAGATAGGAGACGATCACATATCCCTATTTTTTCACTAAATATATTAGTTTGATGAAGATCATCTCTGGGCTGAAACTGAAGATTCAGTTTCATTAGTGATAGGAATAATAGTGCCTATGTGACCCATCTATTCATAAAGCAATTGAGAAATTCAAATTACTTTTTATCCACTAAGGCTATATAGATGCAGATTGTTTTTTAATACAAGAAACTCATAGCTTCAGTTTGATTAGAAAGTCAATTGGCAATCCATCTATTTCCTCATCTGTAATGTTTTTTCCTCCAGTTTATAAAGTAAGCAATCAAATTTGACAAATGTATTAATAACTCAGCAGTGATGCTTGCTTCAGAAATGAGACTTAGTTTTTAAATCATATTTCATATTTATTGATTAGTTTGACTCTGTCAAATTTCTATTAATATGTGTTACTCTATAATTCACTGACTATTTTCTGATTAGACTGGACCATCATATTAGAGCATAAATTTGCCAACATGGCTTTCGGGAATAAATGTGTGAATTTAATAAAAAATAAGTTTAGCCAGTGTCCTTAATCTACTCTCCAAACAAAAACATATTAATTATTTAAATTTCATAGTTCAAACACTATATATATTATGAAAATTAAGATTTTATACATAAAACAGAAATAGGGACAATCAAGATACTATACATAAAATTGATAGCAATTTTTTGAGTTTTTCTATTATATTACAGGTATTACAGATGCCTAGAAAAATTGATTCCTTTCCCTCTGCCAACTCATGGATGAATGGTGATTACCTTCCAATAACAAGTATCATTTTTAATGGTCTGGCTCCAATCTCATAGCTCCAGTCTTAAAGGCAGATTGGCTTAATCAATAGAGTACTAGTCTTATAGTTAAGATAAGCTAAATTTGAATTTTTCCTCAGATACTAGTAATTTCATGTCCTGAGTGAGGCACTTAGCCTCTGTGGCTCTTAGTTTCCTCTACTATAAAATGAGTTGTACTAAATTACCTCAAATATAAAAATCTGTGATATTATAATTAGTCTGACCAAAATCAAGTTTTCACAATGTAGAATCTTGATGTATTAGTGTTTTATGACAACTTGTACATATTTACTGCTAGTGAGAGAAATTTGGAAGATCTTAAAAGCAACTTAAATGGTCTTTTAGAATTTTATTTTATTTTTTCCAAGTTACATTGAAAATAGATTTTTTAAGATTAGGTTTTAAAACTTTTGAGTTCCAAATTTTCCCTGTTTCTTCCTCCCCACAACCCCCTATTAAGAAGACTAACAATTTGATATTGGTTATACATATATAGTCAAGGAAAATATTTCTTTAGTCATGTTGAAAAAGAAAACATAGTTAAAAAAACCTCACCAAGAATAAAGTAAAAAAAATATGTGCTTTAATCTGCACCCAGACAACATTGACTTTTTCTCTGAAGATGGATAGCATTTTTCTCTATAAGTCTAGGGTGAGTAACTTTGGCCCATGGGTAACAGAAGGCATTTCTCCAGTAAACAATATGTCAGAGCATTTTTTCATATAAATATAGATAACTTTGATTACTTCATCTGAAAACTGTTCACCTTTTGATCATTTTATCAATTGTCAAAAGATTTTAAAAATCAATTTGACTCAGTTCTCTATATGTTTGAGAAATGAAGCCTTTTTTCACAGTTACTATTGCTAACCATATTTCCTTTCATCCTACTATCTCCACCCTGTTTATTCTGTTCTTTTTTTTACCCTGCCCCTCCTCAAAAGTGATTTTTCTTCTGACTACCCCTTTCCCCAATCTGCCCTCTGTTCTATCATTCCCTTTCTTATGTAATTCCCTTCCCTCCTACTTTTTAAGATAGATTTCTTACAATTGAGTGTGTAAGTTATTCCCTCAGTGAGCCAAATCTGATGAGAGTAAGGTTCACTCACTCTCCCTAAATTCTCCCCCCTTCAACTTCAGAATAAAAGTGTTTTCTTGTCTCTTTTATATATGATAATTTCCCCCACTCTACCTCTCTCTTTCCCTTTCTCCTAATATATTCTTGTCATACCTTGTTTTCTTATTTTAGATGTCATCCCTTTATATTCAACCTACTCCTGCTCTCTCTCTTTCTCTCTTTCTACACACACACACACACACACACAGATATATATATATATATATATATATATATATATATATATTTACTGTCCTAATAATGAGAAAGTTCTTATGAATTACCAGCCTCATCTTCCCATGTAGGAAAGTGGACATTTAACCTAATTACATCCCTTATGATTTCTATTTTCTTTTTAAGCTTTTCTTGAGTATTTTATTTAAAGGTCAGATTTTCTCTTCATTTCTATTTTTTTATATTTTATAATTTTTTTAATTTAAGGCAATGGGGTTAAAGTGACTTGTCCAAGCTAGGTAATTATTAAGTGTCTGAGGTTGGATTTGAACTCAGGTACTCCTGATTCTAGAGCCAGTGGTTCTATCCACTGCACCACCTAGCTGCCCCTGTCTGTTCATTTCTGGTCTTTTCAAAAGGAAAGTTTGAAAGTTCCCTATTTCATTGAATGCCTGTCTTTTTCCCTGAAAGAGTATGCTCAATTTTACTGGATAGTTGACTTTTGGTTGTTATACTAGCTCTTTTGCCTAATGAAATATCATGTTGCAAGTCATGTAATGCTTTAATGTAGAAGCTGTTATATGTTGTATTATTCTCACTATGACTCTATGACAATTGGATTTCTTTCTGACTGCTTGAAATGTTTTATTAATCTAGGAACTGTAGCATTTGGCTAATTTAATTCCTAGAATTTTTCATTTTGGGATCTTTTTAAGGAGGTGATCAGTGAATTTTTAAAATGTGTATTTTGTCATATAATACTAGAATATCAGAAGAGTTTTTCTTGACATTTTTTGAAAGATAATGCTTAGGCTCTTTTTTTTTGATCATGGATTTCAGGTAGTTCAAAAATTTTTAAGTTATCTCTTCTGGATATATTTTTTAGGTCAGTTGTTTTTCTAATGAGATATTTCACATTTTCTTCTATTTTTTCATTCTCTTGGTGTTGTTTTTATTATTTCTTGATTTCTCATGACACCATTGGCATCAAATAGCTCAATTCTAGTGTCTGAGGGATTATGTTCTCCAGTGAGTTTTTGTACCTCCCTTTCCATTTGACTATTTCTGTTTTTTAAGGCATTCTTCTCCTCATTGGCTGGTATCCTAGTATCCTAGAAGCAGAGGGTAAAACAGAAATTGAGAGAATCCACCGATATCCCCTGGAAAGAGATCCAAAAAAAAAGAAAAAGAAAAAGAAAAAAACCAACCGTCCAGAAATAATAAGTTCCAAAACTCCCAAGTCAAAGAGAAAATATTACAAGCAGCCAGGACACAATTCAAATATTGTGGAACTACAGTTAGGATTACCCAGAGTTTAGCAGAATCTAAATTATGGGATTGTAGAGATTGGAATATAATATCCCAGAAGACAAAAGAGCTTGGAATGTAACCGAGAATCAACTATGCAGCAAAACTGAACATCCTCTTCCAGGGAAAAAAATGGACTTTCAATGAAACAGGGGAATTTCAAATGTTCCTGCTGAAAGGACCAGAGCTGAACAGAAAGTTCTATCTTCAAGTACAGGACTCAGGTGAAGCATAGAGAGGGAGGATGAGAAGGGTAAATTATGAGGGATTCAATGATGATGAATTGCATGCATTCTTCATGGAAAGATGATACTGATGATATTAATATAAGCCTTCTCATTTAATATAGCAGGTAGAAGAAGCTTTTATAGATGAGGCTCAGGAGGGAACTGAATTTGAATATATAATATATTGTAAAAATGGAGTCAATGGGTGAAAGGGAAATATACTGGGAGTAAGAGAAATGAGAGGTAGAATAGACTAAGATATTTCATATAAAAGATATTTCATGTAGCTTTTCCAATGGTATGGAAGGGGGGAAGGCAAGGGGGGGGATGAGGGAGTCTTCATTCTCATCAGAAATACTCAGAGAGGAAACAGCATACACACTCAATAATATATAGACATCTAGAAGAAAAGAGAGAGAAGGGAACAGGAAGAGGGGAGGGGGGACATGGGTGATAGAGGAGAGGGTAAATCATAGGAGAGGATAGTCAGATATAACACATTTTATTTTTTACTTTTTGCAAGGTGGTGGGATTGGGTGACCTGTCTGCGACCACAGGGCTGGTTTGTTGCTGGGGTGGGATGTGGGCTTAGGGTCTCTTGACCCCAGGGTAAAGTGTTCTGTCCACTACACCATTCGGCTGCCCCACAGCACATTTTTGAAGAGGGGCAAAGTGAAAGGAGAGAGAAAATATAATAGACAGTAGTGGGGAGAAATGGATGGAGGGAATTATAATTAGCAACAGCAACTGTGGAAAAATATGGCAGTAAGTTCTGTGATGCACTTATAATGAAGAATGTGATAGAGCTGATGATATCAGAACACAGACTGAAACACATATTTTTTCTCTTTCTTTTACTTCATTTCACATGAGGTTTTATATTGTTGTGGGGGAGGGGGTATTATGATTGCTTTTAAACAAGAATATTTTCCAATGTGCAAATAAATTAAAGAAAATTTTTTAAAAAAGAAAAAGACTAAAAAAAAGAAGATAATGGATATCCTCTTCCATTTTGGGTTGCAAGTGCTTAAACTCTAGAGGAGTCATGGAATAAGACTGTATATTTCCAGCACAAAAATAACTAGTTAGTTTGGTGATTTTTTAATTTTTCAAAAAAAAGTCAAAAGAATTGTTTAACTGAACTGATCTATGAGTTCATTCCAAATAGTATATCCTACTGTGTTGTGTAAAGCTAACATCTGTTTCTGGCAAAGGATCTGGCTAAGATCTAAGTATGCTTTAGTTGCTCTATGTAGTAGGACTTGATCAATTTTTAGTTAAGCATTTAAATGTATAACTTTTAAATAGAAAAATCTGCAACATTCAATGCTCTAAATAAAATGTTAGTTCAACTAGGGAATGGAAAAGTAACAGTTATTATGCCTCAAAGAAATTTATTTTAAAGTGGTGCCATTGAAATGTCATTTAAAGTAGGCAAAAATATTAATTTGTTGAAACATAGCATGAAAAACTTTTACACATATTAAAAAACATTTCTAATATAAATCTTGTCTTAAATTTATCAAGCTGTATTTCCCAGTACTTGGAGTTCTTTAACAGGAAAACTGTCAATTTATTTATTATTATTAAAGTACAATATTTTACATTATACGTTTTTGAGCTCAGAAAATGCAATTTCAATTTCAATTTCATTTTCTCAAACTGTTTCTAGTAGTAGATAGATAGCTGGAATTTACTCAAAACAAGACTAAATGCTTTAACCTAATTTGCTATTGTTGGTGTTATTTTATTACTTAACCTGTGATTTGATTTGGTATAGAGAAAGCCTAGTGAGGAAGTCCCATCTATCTATCTTTGCAGGTGAGCATTTTAGTTTTATTTATACTATTGGTCTTTACTTTCCTTTTATCTTTTGTAATGTTTTGTATTTTATATCTTTAAATTAAAAAAAAACTTTAAGTTTCAAATTATATACCTCCTTCCTGACTTCCCTATCATCCCATTGAGTTAATTAGCAGGAGGTTATACATGTACAATCATGTAAACAATTTCCTTATTACTCAGTTTGTAGGAACAAGAATAAAAGAAAAAAATGAAATAAAGTGAAAAATAGTATGCTTCAGTCTGTATTGAACAATATCAATTTTCCCCCCTGGAGGTGCATAGTACACTACATCATTAATTCTCTGGGATTTTATTTGGATGGTACTGCTGAGAATAGCTGTCATTCACAGTTATTCACTGAACGATATTGTTATTATTGTGTCCATTATACTCCTGTGTCATTTCACTTTTCTTTGCATCAATTCATTTAAGTCTTTTCAAGTATTTTTATCTGAAATCATCATGCTTGCCATTTCTTTTTTTATTCTTTTTTTTCGGTTTTTGCAAAGTAAATGGGGTTAAGTGGCTTGCCCAAGGCCACACAGCAAGGGAATTACTAAGTGTCTGAAACCAGATTTGAACTCAGGTACTCTTGACTCCAGGGCCGGTGCTCTATCCACTGTGCTACCTAGCCGCCCCTTGCCATTTCTTATAGTATAATAATATTCCATCACAATCATATATTTGTTTAACCATTCCACAACTTATAGGCATCCCTTTAATTTTTAATTATTAATCATCACAAAAAAGAACCTGAATAGTTGTTCTGCTAGTTATACTCTTAGATAGTTGCCTTGGACACTGAGAGAGTAGATCAATACACCAATATAGTATAAAAGATAACACCTGAACCTAGAACTTACTTACTCTGTGACTAGTTATTTATTCATTGCACTATATTCCCTGAGGAGGATGAAGTTATTTCCACTAAAATATTAGTTTCATATCATTTTGTGTTGTGTCAGTGACCTTGGGTTCCCAAAGGCTATGTCTAGAAGACCACAAAAATAATAAAGTTCTATGATGATTAAAAGACATTTTCCCCACAGATGCTATTGCTAGCTATATTCACCTTATTCCTATTCCCGTCCATACCGTTTTATTGTATTCCCTTTCTCCTTTTTTCCTGTCCCTCCTCATAAATGGGTTGTATCTGAGTATTCTCTCTCACTATCTTTCCTCTCTTCTATCATCGACAGCTCCCTCCCCTCCCCTGTCCCCTTTCTCCCATCCCTTCTCCTATTTTCCTCTAGGGTAAGATAGATTTCTATGCCTATGTATGTTATTCCTTTTCTGAGTCATTTCCAGTGAGTGTAAGGCTCAATCATTCCCTCTCACCTTCCCCCACTTCCATTCCATTGTAAAATCATTTTTATTGTCTCTTTTATGTGAAATAACTTACCTCATTCTATCTCTCCCTTCCTTTTCCCCCAGTACATTCCTGTTTTTACCATTGGCTTCATCTTTTAATATCTTATATTATTATATAAATTAATAATCAACATATTTATATATGATAATATATTTAATATCTTAAATATTTAATATCTTATAACTTCACTTTACATATTTACTTTACTTTACACATTATATTACTTGTTTGGTCATAAATTTGCCCCCTTTCCATGGATGTGATAGAGTATTTCTTGGTCTATTAATATATCTATGGTGTTGCCTTTTATGTTTAAATCCTGTATGCATTTTGACTTTATATTGGTATAGGGCATGGTATGTGGTTCTATGCCTAGTTTTTGTTTTCTAGTTTTCCCAAAAAATTTTGTCAAATAGTGAGTTCTTATTCCAGAAGCTAATAGTCTTGTGTTTGTCAAATAGTAGATTACTGTGATATGTTCATTCTTTAACATTAGATTTCTTAGTTTGCAATTAATTTTTAGTTTATCTAACTAAATAATTTTAGTTTATCTAACTAAATAATTTAACAAATAATTTTTAGTTTATCATAACTCTTTAACATAATTTTATTGCATTACGATCTGAAAAAGATACATTTAATATTTCTTTCAGCATTTGATTGTGAGCATACATTCAATTTTTGTGTACATGCCATTTGCTTCAGAGAAAAACATATATATTCCTTTCTATCCCTGTTCATTTTTTTACCATATCTAAGTTTTCTAAAATTCTATTCATCTTCTTGACATCCTCTTTATTTTGTGGGTTGGATTTTTCTAATTCTGAGAAAGGGAAGTTGAATTCACCCACTATTATAGTTTTGCTGTTTGTGTCTCCTTACAACTTTTTAAGTTTCTCCTCTAATAATTTGAATGCTATACTACTTGATATTTATATATGCTGAATATTCAGGACAGCTAGATGAGACAATGGATAAAGTACTGGTCTTGGCATCCTGAGGATGGAAATTCAAATACAGCCTCAGACCCTTGACACTTACTAGTTGTGTGACCTCAGGCAAGTCATTTAACCCTTGCATTCTGGGTCATTTCCAGTCCTCTGGATTTATCTCTAGCCACTGAACCCAGGTAGCTCTGGAGGAGAAAGTGAGACTGGTGACATAGCACAACATGCCTTCACCCAAATCCAATTAATGTGCTTTACATCGCTTCACATCCTTGATGTCATGGTTTTCTTTGAGAGTGAAGGACAATCTTCATCATTATGATATATCTTCATTGCTTATGATACTTTTTAAGAGGATGTAGTTTACTACTTTATCCCTTTTAATGAGATCTGTTTTTTGGTTTGTTTTGTCTGAGATCAGGATTGCATTTTTTTCATACATCATTTAAAGCATAAATTATTCTCTTCCAGTCTTTTACCTTTAGCCTATATTTATCTTTCTGTTTCAAATGTGTTTCTAGTGAAAAATATTTTTAGGGTTCTTATTGATAATCCTTTCAGTTGTCTGGTTTTGTTTTTCAGGAGATTTTCTCCTATTCCCATTCACAGTTATCATTATACTAATTTTATTTTCCTCCATACTATATTCTCTCATTTGAACTTTCCCCTTTTCTTTTCCCCTTATCCCTCTTCACCATTCTTTTGCTTCTGATTGTTGTCTGTCAGTCAGCTCTTCTTTATGTCAGCTCTTTTCCCATTCTTTCTCCCTTTCCCTTTTTACTTTTCTTTTTAACTTTACAGTTACTTTTACTTTCACCCTCCCTTTTAATAGTCACTTCTCCTTTCTGTTCCTTTCTGTCCCCCACTTCGCCTTAGGGTAGGATAATTATTTTTCATGGGAAATGGAAATATTTCATTTTATTTCATTTTTTAAAATTGTACTTATTTATTCACACATTACTAGAATAGTCTTGTTGCAAATTTAAACATAATCCTCCCTCCTTCCATAAAGACAGGAATACCCTGTTAAAAATAAGGTGAGTGACAAAGAAAAAAAATGTGCTTCAGTCTGTTTTCAGATAACAATGGTTCTCTCTCTTGGATGGATCACATTCTCTATCTTAAGTCCATCGGAGTAGTTGCTTCGATATTTTTTTCCCCACAGTTGCTACTGCTACTAGTATTTCCCTCCATCTGTTCCTCTGCTCTCCCATTTATTCTATTCACTTTCTCCTTTCACTTTGTCCCTCATCAAAAGTGTATTGTAGGACAACCATGTAGCACAGCATACATAGTACTGGCCCAGGAGTCAGGAGAACCTGAAACAAAGTCCAGCCTCAGATATCTAACAACCACCCAACTGTGTGACCCAGAGCAAGCCCCTGAATCCCACAACCCTGCAAAAATTAAAAAAAAAGTCTTGTATCTGAATAGCCTCTCCCACAATCTTCCTTCCCCTCCTCTCCCCTGTGCCCTTTGTCCTATCCACCTTTTCTCATTTTTCCTCTAGGCTAAGATAGATTTCAATACCCTATTGAGTGTGTATGTTGTTTCTCTTCTGAGCCATTACTGATGAGAATTAAGGCTCACTCAATTCCCTTCCCCTTGTCCCCTTCTACTCCATTGCAAACACTTTTTCTTGACCCTTTTATGTGAAATATCTTAGCCCATTTTACTTCTCCTTTCCATTTCTCCCAGTACATTCCTTTTTTTGTCTATTGACTCCATCTTTATATTATATCTTCATCTTCAATTCCCTTGTGTGCCTTGTCTATATATGCTCCTATCTGTTCTAATAGAAGAGAAGGTTCATATGAGTTATCAGTATCATCTTCCCATGTAGAATTACAAGTACTTCAACATCATTAAATCCCTCATAATTTGCCCTTCTTAATCACCCTCTCTATGTTTTGTCTGAGTCCTTTGCTTCAAGATCATACTTCCTTTTCAGCTCTGGTTATTTTAACAGAAAAGTTTGAAATTCACCTATTTCATTGAATGTCCATCTTTCGCCACAACAGAGGATGTTCAGTTTTACTTGGTAGTTAATTCTCAATTGTAATCCAAGCTCTTTTGCTTCCTGGAATATTAGATTGCAAGCCCTTAGAGCCCTTAATGTAGATGCTGCTAATTCTTGTGTAATCCTGACTGTAATGCCATGATATTTGAATTGTTTCTTTCTGACTGCTTGTAATATTTTCCTCTTTGACTTGGGAGGTCTGGAATCATACTACAATATTCCTGGAAGACTTTGGGGTGGGGATATCTTTCAGGAGATGATTGGTGGATTCCCTCAATTTCTATTTTGCCCTCTGTTTCTAGACCCTCAGGACAAATTTTCTGGAGAAATGCTTTAATAATGAAAATGTCTCCTAGATCTATTTTCCTGGTCAGTTGTTTTTCCCAACAAGATATTTCACATTTTTTCCCTAGTTTTTCATTCTTTTGTTTTGTTTTATTGCTTCTTTATTTTTCACAAAGTCATCAGGTTTCCTTAGCTCCATTTTACATTTCATAGAGTTGTATTCTTCAGAGAGCTTCCTTGTCTCCTTTTCCAATTGGCCAATTCTACCTTTTAAGGCATTCTCCTCCTCTTTGACCTTTTGAACTGCTTTTTCCATTTGGCTAAAACTGGTTGTTAACATGTTATTTTCTTTGGCATTTTTGGTATCTCCTTCTGCAAGTTGCTGACTTGATTTTCATGATTTTCCTGCATTACTCTCATTTCTCTTCCCAATTTTTCCTTTACCTCCCTTACATGATTTTCAAAATCTTTTTAGGAACTCTTCCATAGCCTGAGACAAATTCCTATTTTTCTTAGAGGTTTTGGATACAGAAGCTTTGATTTTGTCATCTTCTGAGTGTGTTTTGATCCTCCATAGGACAAAAGTAATTATCTATCATCAGATTTTTTCTTTTTTCTGTTTACTCATTTACCTAGCCTATGACCTGGTTTTGATGTGCTTCCCAGGTTTTTGAGAGTTTTGGGGACACCTCCCAGGGACTTCAATTATGTTAATGTCTTATGAAAGACTGATTGCTCTCCCTAGCATTTGCTCTGGTCTGTGGATGATCTGTCATGGAGTTGTGAGGAGGGTCCTTGCTCCACTATGGCAAAAGGGGATCCCAGACTGCAACTGATGTCTGAATATGGATGGCTCAACATAATCCTGTCCCAGGGTTAACAGAGAGGCCTCTGAAGTCTTCCCTCTACTCAATTACTGTTCTTGGATTGAGTTGCCATATGGCTACCTATTGGGTGGTTCTACAGGTCTACTTCTGTTTCCCAGGGCTGGCTCCATGCTCTGGCAGAGTTTTCCCACTTACATTCCTAGTTTTCATTGGTGATCTCTGCTTTGGGATGTTTGAAAACTACTCCTGCTGCCATGAACTCTGGTGCCCCCAGGGACCCAGGTACCCCATGGGCTGTTCCTGGAAGGCTGGAGCTGGTTTGCTCCAGTATGGCATGGCTGTGGCCCTGGCTGCTCTGCAGCTTTTTCTAAC
Organism: Macrotis lagotis; assembly: GCF_037893015.1. Lineage (NCBI taxonomy): Eukaryota > Metazoa > Chordata > Mammalia > Peramelemorphia > Peramelidae > Macrotis > Macrotis lagotis. The sequence continues at coordinate 458,288,541 of NC_133666.1, read as the reverse complement.
CCCAAACCTGGTTGAATAGAACTTTCCTGAAGATCTACCAAGCTGTCTTGGGCTAGAGAATTGTTTTACTCAGGCTCTCTGTGGGTTCTGCCTCTGGAATTTGGTTAGAGTCAAATTTTACTGCATTTGGTGTTTTTGGAAAGAGTTTCTGGAAATTTCTGCCTTCATGTCACCATCTTGGCTCCACCCCCATCAATCTGGTAATTTATTAAACCTAATTGGGAATGTATGTTATTCCCTCTTTGGCCAAATCTTTTGAGAGTAAGATTTGTCTCTTAGCCTCCCATCTTTCACTGTATTATAATTAATCTTTGTTTCTCTTGTGATATTATTTATCCTCTAATGCCTCACCTCTCCTAATATAATCCCTTTAATGTTTGTTAATTGTCCTAAACATGTCTTGAACACACAGTTTCTGCCAGGATATACCCCATTTATCTGTTCCAATAGAAGTACAGTTCTCAAGGGTTGATTGATTGATTTATAAGTACACTTAATTCATAATCATTTCATACCCATAATCTCTGTCCAAGTCCACTTTCTTCAACTGTGCAATTAGAAATATGATTTTCAAGAGCCATAAGCATCTGTAATCAATTGATATCACATCCTCTCTACAAATATCCTCTATATAAATATATTCCTCCTGATTTAAAGTTTCATTTAAAGCAAAATCACTTCATGATCATGTCCCAATAGAAATATCACCTTCATAAAATGGTGGAGCCAAGATGGTGATGTGAAACTAAGAAAATCACACAGTATTTTCTGACACAATGTTACATGAAGCCACTATACAGAATCTAAAGCCACAAATTACAAAAAAGAAGAGTGAAACAAGTTCTCAATTCAAGATGTTGTGGAGGAACCTTAGTAAAGGTCTATCTCACCTGGGTAAAAGGAGCATATAGCATTGTAGCAGGCCAGCAGTGAAAATCCAAACCCCAGCAGAAGTAGAAACATTTTGAATGCTGGTAATTCTGGGGTAGCATAGGGAACTGGGTTAGATTATCCTAACACATGGGCAATACCATAGGCAAGTAAGAAGCCAGGGCTGTCCTAAAAGGGAACAAATTGCTGCAAGGCAATATCATAGAAAAGTGATGTTAGAGACCAGATCTCAGCACCAGCAGAATAACTTGGAACTCTGCTTTCCTGTCCATCAGGAGAAGAGTTCAATTATCAAAATGAAGAAAAAGAAATATTGGTAACCACAGATATTTTTTATTCTGATAAGGATGATAGAAATAGCATCTCAGAAGAAAGCAGAGACAACATACCTATATGTGAATCCACAAAGGAGTATATAAATTTGTCTCATATTCAAAGAGACCTCTTAAAAAAGGTCAAAGGGGATTTTAAAAACCAAAGAAGAGAGGAAGAAGAAAAACAGAGAAAAGAAATGAGAAACATATGTTGAGTCCCTGTTCAGATGTCATATATTGAGTCCCTTTCTGGACTACCTTATCCTTTCCCCAAATGAGCATTGGAGGGATGGAGACAAGGAAGACAAGTTCTACCTTTTTATACCAAGGTCTCCAAGGTCTCCATTTATTGAACCAAATACAAGTACTCAAGGACACCAGGTGATGATAGTTTATAGTGTTCCTACATACAACAGTCCCTAACATATCCCCCTTCTAGTCTTCTTTTGAAACAAAATTAATATTAATGAATGCCATATAAGTTGTAAACAAAAGTTCAAAAATAGCATAAACAAATGTCAATTAAACAATAATAAAAACCGATATTCCCAAATTCCTGGAAATACATTTTTATCCCTAAATTATAAACAGATAAAGATTACAATATTTTTTTTGCCAACAAAAAAACCTTTCAAAGCAATCAAATTCAAAACCCAAACTAAAAGTAGTAACATTAAACTTTACCTAACTATTTCAGAGTTTAGACACTTAACATGAGCACGGAAAACAATTCTCTTGTATCACATTTACCAAGCTGAGACTGATACCCTGGCCAGTACCAGATCTCAGAATATAGAAACATTTTCCCACCTTTCCAGACCAGTGGAGAGATGTAAAATGTCCTATAAATGTTTAAATATACATATACACACATAACCAATTAAGATCAGTCAACAGAAATATAAGGCATAGGCAAAGGCTTCATTCGACTTCCCCTTTTTTCTTAACTAATTAACCACAAAGCTTCCCAATCAATAGCCTATTGAAAAACATAGTCATTACCCAACCCACCCCCCCTTCCTCCCCAAACCAGGAAGAAGACATGGGGGGGGGGTTCCTTGATTTCTAAAATAAACTTTTTGAGACATGCACTTGAATTTTGGAGTTCCAAAAAAGAAGATTTTTCTTCTCCCTCTCCCCTCCCTTTTCAGAGGGTGGGAATGGCAGAGAATGAGAGAGAGCATTACATAAGTTGTTAACAATAGTACAACTTGGAGTTGTTGCATTTTTCTAAACAGTAGTCAACACCATTACAAACTGTCCAATAACATCTGAAATTTTTGCTCTCAACAGAGGAAGTGCAGTTAGTGTTCAATTCACAGCCCTCTGCTGCCAGAGCAATGTCTGGGGTGTACCCTGCTGTAGACTGGAAAGTGAAACTCATTGTGGCTTCTTTGGAGTACAATTCGTTGTCGGTGTCAGGGTCTGCATCAGAGTCTGCTTCATGGTCTGCATCAGTGAGGAGAGGTCTCTGCAGTTGACTTTAGATTTAGGGGTTTGGATTATGCTTAATGCGCACAGTGCCATCAGGCTGGCAGCAGTGGCCAAAAAAGAACATCAAGTAGGTTCTCTGCATCCCATTCATGGTACTGGCACTTGGTGGTAGACTGCTGCTGAGGAAGAAACTCTGTCCCCTTTGGCACTGCCTCAGAGACTCCACTTCCCTCTGACTCCTCAATGCTGAATACTGTATGTCTTCTCACTTTCAATTTACATCTCTTTGTTCCAACTTAAAATCAGCCCCTGGTAACATCAACCTATTGCCTTCTCCAGAGTCCTCCGTTTTGAGATGTTGCTTGGTTTTTGCTTATATCTTCTGGTCCTTATCTTGGACTTCACTCAGATAACTCCCTCTTCCTGTTCCTGTATGGTTACCATACATTGAGTCACTTTCTGGACTCCCTTATGCTTTCCCCAGGCAAACTTTGGAGGGATGGGAGACAAGGAAGAGAAGTTCTCCCTTTTTACACCAAGGTCTCCAAGGTCTCCATTTATTGAACCAAATACAAGTGCTTAAATATCCTCTCCAGTCTGTAGTCCACTCCAACTCTATGGCGCTTAGTAAAATAAGGCTCTGGTGCTCAAGGACTACAGGTGATGATAGTTTACAATGCTCCCCTACACACAAAATAGTCCTTAAAAACACGCAGGATAATTATGAAAAAAATGAAATCATCAACAAATGTATTTAATGGAAATAAGCTCAGAGCATTTCCAATAAAATCAGGAGTGAAACAAGGATGCCCATTATCACCATTATTATACAATATAGTAGTAAAAATGCTAGCTGTAGAAATAAGAGAAGAAAAATAAATTGAAGGGATCAGAATTGGCAATGAGGAAGCAAAAGTTTCACTCCTTGCTGATGATATGATGATATACTTAGAGCACCTGAGAAAATCATCTAAAAACTCCTTGAAATAATTAGTAAATTCAACAAAGTAGCAGGATATAAAATAAACTGGCATAAATCATAAGCATTTCTACATAAGAACAACAGAGCCAGAGAGCAAGACATAGAGACCATTAAATACTTGAGAATCTACCTCCTAAGACAAACTATGAAACTATATGAACACAATTATAAAGCTATTCTCAAACAAATAAAGTGAGATATAAATAATTGGAAAAATAACAAATGCTCAAGGTTAGGTCAAGCTAATTTTTATAATAAAAATGACAATTCTACCCAAATTAAATTACTAATTCAGTACCATAACAAACTACCAAAAAACTACTTTATCAAGCTAGAAAAAAATAGTAGCAAAATTAATCTGGAGCAATAAAAGGGCAAGAGTAGCAAGGCAATTGTTGAAAAAAATGTAAAGTAAGGTGGCATAGCTCTACCGGATCTAAAACTATACCACAAAATGCAGTCAGCAAAACTGCCTGATACTGGTTAAAAGATAGAATAATGGATCAGTGAATTAAGATAGGTTCAAAAGAACCTACAGTAAATGACTACAGAAATGTACTATTTGATAAAACCAAAGACATTAACTCCTGGTATAAGAACTTACTATTTGATAAAAACAAATTTGTTGGGAAGGGTCGGCTAGGTGGCACAGAGGATAGAGCACCAGCCCTGGAGTCAGGAGGAACTGAGTTCAATTCCAGTCTCAGACACTTAATAATTACCTAGCTGTGTGGCCTTGGGCAATCCACTTAACCCCATTGCCTTGAAAAAAAAACCTAAAAAAATTGTTGGGAAAACTGGAAAATGGTATGGCAAAAAGTAGGCATATATCCACATCTCACACTATACCAAACTAAAGTCAAAGTGGTTACAGGATTTAGACATAAAGAGCAACATCATATATAAAGTAATAGACCAAGAAATACTCTATCAGATCCATGGAAAGGAGATAATTCATGACAAAACAATAATTACAGCACATTATGAACTGCAAAATTAATGATTTTGACTATATTAAATTAAAAACATTTTTCACTAATAAAATCAATGCTGCCAAAATTAGAAGGAAAGCAGAAAGCTGTGAAACAATTTTCACAACCAGGATTTCTGCTAAAGGTCTCATTTCTAACATATATAGAGAATTGTAGCAAATTTATAAAGTCACAATACATTCCCAATTGATAAATGATAAAAAGATATGAACAGATGCCTTTCAGATGAAGAAATTGAAGTGTTATATAATCATATGAAAAAATGCTCTAAATCATTATTGATAAGAGAAATGCAAATTAAGACAACAATGAGGTATCACTTCACACCTGTCAAATTGGCCAAAATGAGAAAAATGGAAAAATGATCAATACTGGAGAGGTTTTGGGAGGATTGGTACCTTGATGTATTGTTTCCATCAAGTTTGTGCATCTCACAATTGGTTCTACTCTTTTCACTCAGCATCAGATCCCATAAGTCATTCTATGCTTCTCTAGAGTCTGAACATTTATGGTTTCTTATAAAACAATAGAAATCCATAGTATTTGTGTGCCATAACTTGTTTAGCCATTCCTCAGTTGAAATTCCCTCAATTTCCAATTATTTGCTACTACCAAAAGAGCAGTTATGACTATTTTGGAACATGTAGGACTTTTCCCTTTTTTATAATTTCTTCTGGATATAGAACTAGAATTGTAATTGCTGGGTCAAACGGAATGTATAGTTTTATTGCTCTTTGCGCATAGTTCCATATTGCTCTCTAGAAATGTTGGATGTGTTCACAGCTCCACCAGTAATGACTCTATGAGACACCAGGATTCTATGAAACAAAAACAGACTGAAAAAAATAGAAGAAAATATAAAATACCTTTTAGGTAAAATGATGAACCTGGACAATATATCCAGGAGAGATAATTTATGAATTATTGGTTTTTCTGAAAGTCTTGACAAAAAGAGCCTGAACAATAGAAATTATAATGTAAAACTGTTCTAAAATCCTAGAAAAAGAAGACAAAATTGTCTTAACAAGAATCCACTACTCATCTTCAGAAAGTGATCCCAAAATAAAAATTCCAAGGATTATTGTAGTCAAATTTCAGAATTTCCAGGTAAAGGAGAATATTTTGCAAGCATCCAAAATGAAACTATTTAAATGTTAAGAAGTCATAGTCAGGATTATTCAGGTCTTATGAACTTCACCTCACAGGATTGAAGGTCCTGGACTATGATGTCCTGGAGGCAAAGGATCTTGGAATGCAACTAAGAATCAACTATGCTGCAAAATTCTGTATATTCTTTCAGGGGGAAAAAAGAGATTTTTCAATGAAATAGAGGACTTTTAAACTTATCTGATCTAAAAAAAAACAACTGAGCAGAAAATTTGATCTGCAAATATAAGACTTAAGAGATGCATAAAAAAGGTAAACAGGAGAAAATCTTAGACAATAGCATTAAACTATCTACATTCCAAAAAGGGAAGAGAGTATTTGTTACTCTTAAGAACTGCATTTATCCAAGGATAGTTAAAATAAGCATACTTAGAGAGAAGATATGGATATAATTTGATCATAAAAGTGATGAGTTTTTAGTTGACACTTTAGCTCAGGAGGGCTTGTATTTCTATTAGGATAAATTTTTTAAACACAATTAAGAATGTACTTTATCCCTTCTTTGAGTAAAATCTATGAAGAGCGATATTTACTCAGTGCTCATGGTCTCCCTTTTGTGTCTCTTCATATGGTGTTATTAATCCTTTACTGCCTCTGCCTTTTTCTTCCAGGATAATCCTCTTTTTCATGTCTTAATTGTTTTATACTTGTCTTGAACTCATACCTTTTGTCAAAATATACTTGTTTTATTTGTCCTGATAGAAGTACAATTCTCAAAGGTAGATTGACTGATTTATAAATTGCATTATATCATAATCACTTTATACTGATACACTCTGTTCAAGTTCCCTCACCTCAACTGGCCATAGAAATACAATCATTAAGAACTATAAACATGATCAAATTATGCCACATCCTCTTCCTGAGGATACCACTGCCAACTATTTCAATATAAATATAAATATAAATATAGCCCTCATGAGTTAAAATATCATCACAATACTTATATCTAAGACATCTTCTGTCTAAGTATGCTACTTTAAGCTTCCTAAGTACAATTCTCAAGAATTACAAGTATTGTCTACCTGTATAGGAATGTAGACAGTTTAATCTTAACAATAATATTTTGTCCTTTTCCATATATCTTTTATATAACTCTTGTGTCTTATATGTGAAAATCAAGTTTTCTGTTCAGTTCCATTTTTTTTTCATCAAGTGAATTTAAAAGTCTCTATTTCATTGAAGATCCCTTTTCCCTTGAAAGAATATGCTGGATTTTACAGGTTAGTTTATTCTTGGCTATAATCCAAATTCTTTTCCCAAACCCTCTGAACCCTTTAATGTTTAAATTGATTAGTCTGGGTAATCCTGATGGTGGCTTTCTGACATTTCAATTGTTTCTTTTCTCTACTTGCAGAATTTTCTCCTTTAAAGAGAATTCAAAAAATTTGGCTATAATATTCCTTTTTTTATTTTGGGATCACTTTCTGGAGCTGATTGATGAATTCTTTCAAGAACTATTTTATCTTTTTCTGCCTAGGATATTAGGACAGTTTTCCATGATCATTTCCTGCAAGATATCAAGTTCTTTTTTGGATCATGACTTTCAGATGGACCAATAATTCATAAATTATCACTCTTGGATCTATTTTAGGTCAGTAATTTTTCCTAAGAGGTACTTTACATTTTTGCCCTATTTTCTCAACCTTTTGATTTGGTTTGCTGGAATATTGGTGTCTCATAGAGTCACTAGTTTCCACTTTTCCAATTCTAATTTTTTAGAATTTTATTTTCTTCAGTTAGCTTGTCTATATCACTTTCCCTTTGGTTAATTTTACTTTTTGTTAAGTTATATTCCTTTTCCAATTGTCCATTTTTACTTTTAAAGAAGGTGATTTCTTTTCCTTTTGGTAAATTTTACCTTTAAAGGTAATTTATTAAAATTTTCATTATTCTCCTGCAAGACTCTCATTTCTTTTCTCCATTTTTATCCTTTCCTCATTTTTGAATATCCTTTCTGAGCTTTTCCAAGATAACTTTTTGGATTTGTGACTGATTCATAAACTCCTTTGAGGTTTCACATTTGACCATTTTGTCATTGCTTTCCTCTACTGAGATGGTATCTTTATTGTTTCTGTTAGAATAATAGCTGTGTACTATTAGAATTTTTGAGGTTTTGTAAAAGTAATTCAGCTCTGCTCATGGGGCACAAAGTGTGTAGTTCCAAGTTTTTTATTCTGTAGCTGGGGATTTGGTCCTTTGTTTATTGCTCACATATGGTATTTCAGGTACTAGAAGTTTGTATCCTATGTAGAGTAGTCCTATCCTGTCCTACCTGTTCCACCAGCACTTCCAGGGTTCAAATTATGTTTTCTGAATTGGGGTTGGGATCCAAACTGTTGACCGGTTGAACTGCTGACTTGCTGAGACCAGACCTGAGCTACACTGTGAATAAGAGTCTCTCACTCATGTTGTACTTCTCCTGCCTATGCTGAGCTATACTTTGTGAAAATTGTTAATTATTTCAAGTAGTTTTTTTTAGTTGATTCTCTAGGATTCTTTAAGTATAACAAAGAGTAATAATTTTGTTTCTTCATTGCCAAATCTAATTTCTTCAACCTACTTATTATTCTCATAGTTAATGTTTCTAGTACAATATTGGAAAACAGACTTGATAATAGGTATCCTTGCATCATCAGATTTTTCTTAGAAAGACCACTGATGGCTTGTTCAAAGTCTTTTTCTAAGATTGGGTTATTTAAATATTTTATTTCTTCTTCTGTTTACCTGGGCAATTTTTATTTTTGTAGCTATTAATCTATTTCATTTAGATAGTGAAATTTATTGGTATTTAATTGGGCAAGATATTTCTTTTTAATTGTTTTAATATCCTCTCCAACGGTGTTAAATTTATTCCTTTCACTTTTTTTAGGTTTTTGCAAGGCAAATGGGGTTAAGTGGCTTGCCCAAGGCCAGACAGCTAGGTAATTATTAAGTGTCTGAGACCGGATTTGAACCCAGGTACTTCTGACTCCAGGGCCAGTGCTTTATCCACTGCACCACCTAGCCGCCCCTATTCCTTTCATTTTTGATCCTAGTAATTTAGTTTTATTCTTTCCTTCTTTAAATTACATTAATGTCTTTTATTGTCTATTTTATAGGTTTTTCATAAAAACCTGTTCTAGTTTTATTCATCCAATGATTTTCTTTAAATTTTAATCTCTTCATTGATATTCAGAATTTCCCATTTAGTGTTTTATTGGAGTTTTTCAATTTCTTCTTTTTCTAGTTTTTTTTAGTCTCATGCCTAATGCATTGATCTTCCACCCTTTCCTATTTTATTGATGTACAGAATTAGATATATAAAGTTTATCTTAATTACTGTTTTGGTTGCATCTCCAAAATTTTGATTAGTTGTCATTTTCATTTTCTTTAATGAACACATTGATTTTTTAATCCCTTTTTTAACTCACTTATTTTAAGGCTTAGATTATTTTTGTTTCCAACTAATTTTAATCTATCTTTCCATTGCCCATTAGTGAAAGTATTTTTTCTTTTTTTGCATTATGATCTAAAAAGGATGTATTTACTATCTCTACTTTGTTTTTGCATTTGGTTGTGAGGTTTGTAAGTTCTAATACATGGCCAATTTTTGTAGACTAGAGTGAAAAGATATATTCCTTTTATTCCTATTCAATTTTGTCCAGAGATCTGGTATGTCTATCTTTTATAGGTTTTGATTAACTCTAACTTCTTTCTTGTTTTTTTTTTTTTTTTGGTTAGATTTATCTAGTTTTGAGAGGAAAAAGTTGAAGGCTTCCACCAGTATAGTTTTATTGTCTATTTCCTCCCATAACTCTTTCAATGCATGCAAAGATGTTTGTTCTATACCATTTGGTGCATATATGTTTAGTATTGATATGGCTTTTTTATTTATTGTATTTTTCAATAAGATAAGGTTTCATTCCTTATCTCTTATATCATTTTGCTTTTGCTTTGTCTGAGATCCTGATTGTTACTACTGCTTTCTTTGCTTCACTAGAAACATAATAGATTCTGCTTCAGTCCCTTACGTTTACTCTATGTGTGTGTGTGTGTGTGTGTGTGTGTGTGTGTGTGTGTGCGCGCGTGTCTCTCTCTCTGCTTCAAATTATTTCTTGCAAAGCATGATTTTGGTTACTAATTTATTCTTCTAACTGCATTCGTTTAATGGTTGAGTTCATCTCATTTACATTTACAATTATGAGAATTAACTCTATCTCCCTCCATGCTATTTTCCCCTTTTTTCTGTCTCTCTGTCTCTCTCTGTCTCTGTCTGTATCTGTCTGTCTGTCTCTGTCTGTTTCTGTCTCTGTCTCTTACACACACACATACAATTTCCCTTCTCATGAGTTTCACTTCTAATTACCACTTCTACCCCACCCTCTCTTTTTATCAGGATCCCCCTTTAAATTATTCTTGTCCCTTTTTACTTCTATATAGGGTAAGATAAATCTGCATACAATTGATTGTGTTATTCTTTCTTTGAGCCAATTCTGTAGAGAGTAAGGTTTAATTTTTTCCTGCCATTCTTCCCCATATTTCCCTCTATTATAATAGCACTTTCATGTCTCCTTTATGTGGGAAAATTTAATTGGCATAATTCTATCACCCCTCCCTTTCTTCCAGAACCTTGGGTTCTATCATATCAGGGCAGTTTTCCTTGATTTTTTTGAAAGTAGTTATCTAATCTTTTTTAAAATTGTTTTTGATAATGGATTTCAGGTAGTATCTCTCCTGGATCTATTTTCTAGGTCAGTTGTTTTTCCAATGAGAAATTTTACTTTTTTTTAACTTTTTAATTTTGTTTTATTATATCTTGATGATTCATAAAACCATTAGCTCCATTCTAATTTAAAGGAGTAATTTTATTTAGTGAGCTTTTGGACTTTCTCCAGTTGACCAATTCTATTTTAAAAAATTTTCTTGGTGAATTTTGCGGTATATTTTCCCCATGATTTTGGCTTATCTTTTCATGATTAACTTGCATTGCTCTCATTTCCTTCCTAATTTTTCTTCTACTGCTCTAATTTGTTTTCTATAATACCCTTCCCCCCACAGAGTTAATTTTGGTCATTTGACCAAATTGCATTTTTCGTTGAATCTTTGCCTATAGGCATTTTTACAATCTTTTCCTCTTCTGAGTCTGTGCCTTGATTTTCCTTGTCACCATAGTAACTTTCTATATTCAAGTTCCTTTTGCTTTGTTTTGGGTTTTTTTTGCTCATTTTTCCCTCCCTGTTTGATGTCTTGCTGTTTTTATGAGAATGTTGGACTCTGATTCTCCACGCTTTTTATGCTGGGTTTTAGGGTTTTTCTTCTGGCTTTCACTGAACTTCAGGAATTAGCTGCTTGCTTTCCTAAAGGGAAGGCTTCACTGGTTTGCTTCTGGGTCAAAATCTTGCCATTGGGTTGTTATGGAAACAGGACCTGTCTGCTGGAGGTTCCCAGAGACAGAGTTTTGCTATTGACTTGTCTGGGACTAGGACCTCATTATTTGTCAACAATGGGGTTGAGATCTGGTTGCTAGACTCTGTTGGAGGTGGTATCACTGCGGTGACAGACTGCGGCTTAGCCTAGGCACCTGCTGACTTATAAGGCAGCAGACCCTGGTTGGTGGATAGATGCAGATATGAACTCTTATTGTTGATCCCCTGCAATGAGCCTGGTTGTTACTGTTTCTCAGACTTTCCTTCCCTCATACTCTAGTGAAGCAGACCTTTTCTGTTGTGTTGGTAAGCTGCTTCCCTGTTCCTATATCAATTCTGAAGCAGTTTTGAAATTTTTTAGAGGAGTATTTGGGAGGGCTCCAGGGAGTTCATTTTCTCACTCTGCTCATCTTGGCACTAGAATCCCTGGCAGTTTCATTTAAAATAACTATCATATTTTCCTTCCAAAATCCTTATTTAGTAAATATTTAAAGATATTATAATTGTGTGATTGATTAATGGATAGATATAGGTATATACTATATATGTGTGTGTGTATGTATATGTCTATGTCTTTTACTTTCCAAGAATTCAGTTTTAGATTATATCTTATATTTGGTCATCTAGAATATTTGGGATACACTATATTTAGAACAATATTGCATATGTTTATATGTATATTTACATAAACATATAGAGTTCTCATTGCCAAAAATGTATCTTATTGTTAAATGATGGGAGACATCAATAACATAGCAGACAGAAAAGTTGTGACTAAAACCAGGAAAATTTGGGCTTCAAGTTTCATATCTAGTTTCAAATGATCATGTGATCATGGGCAAATCAACCCCTCAGGTCTCCAAATACTATAAGATACAGAAGAACATAACAATCTGTATTGATGGAAGAAGTTTCTTCACCTGGAACTTTCTAATAATAATAATTCCATGATTATAGTCACAATTCCTATTTCCATTTTAATTCAAGGAACACATGTATACTTGTCTTCAAACTGGTTACTCTTGAAGTCATTTAAAAATAGAACATTTACATCATTTCATTTTGGACTGAGGTCAGTTTAACTCCTTGCCCTTGGCATGTTGCTGACAGTAGAGTTTAGGATTTCTATACCTCACCTCTTCAATCCCGTCTTTTTAAAAAATATATTTTTAATTTGTGGGAAAAGCAAACATTTCTATAACACTGTAAAACACAAAAAGATAATTGCATATGAAACTGAAAATATACTATGAAGACCTTAACAAAGTTAACATGTAAATTTCATTTTTTTCTTTTTTCTTCATTTGCCCCTCACCACCCTAGAGATTGTCATTGTTAGACACATATATGTACACAGACTTATTTGTGTCTAACAATGGTTTCATATATATACGTATATATGTATATATACACACAGAGAGAGTATACATGTGCATGTATATATTATATATGTATGTATGTAAATATATATATATATATATATATATATACATATTTCTATTAGTTCTTTCATTTGTTGCAGATAACATCTTTCTTCAAATGTCCTTTATAGTTTATCTGGGTATTTATAATAGTCAACATTACTTATTCTCTCAAAGTTGTTCTAAAAACAATGTTGCTTTTACTATACACAATGTTTTCTTGGTTCTGTTTATTTTGCTCATTTCTTTGTGTGAGTCCATGATTTTCCAAGACCATGAAGTTCATCTTTTTTTATAGCACAGTAATATTCTATCACCATCATAAGTCATAGCTTCTTCAATCATGAACAAAATTCCAAGTTTTAACAAAGCATCCCAAACCTCAAATATAATTCCACAACTGTTATCACGGAATGTTGTGATCACCCAAAAATGCTTTGCCATTGAGAGGATAGAGTTAGAAAAGGTCTGAAGAAGTCATTCTTGATGTGTGGAAGTGGCTTTTTGTTCCAGATCAATCAGGGTATTGATGCTCAAATGAACATTGATTCATGGTTAAGTATGAACGTGTTTCAGAAAGGAATATCATCTGCTACCAACAGATTTTTCTTCAGGTTATACTTGATTTTCAGTACCAAATAATTAATTGTTCCCAGCATAATCCTTGCCAATATTAAGCAAAACCATGCTGAGAAACCTCAGTGTTTAGAATTAGAATGCATTGCTAAATATTTTACAATTTTCTTCCAAGCATCTCAGAGAAAACTCATTTTTGAACATCATGTGGTTGCAAAACATTTTAAAAGCAGGATGGGGATAAGATTATTTTATTTTTACTGAAATAATGGTGTTTCAATTGATTCATGTGCTAAAAATACTCATCATTTTCTCAATTAATCCATGTGATTTATTGTTAAGTACTTATAAATTATGATAACTGTCATGCTAAAGTGACTGCAAATTACAAAGTTTTGGCTCAGTAGATGGGATTATCTGGTACCCTCACTTTGCTATGGAGGGAAAAACTGAGAAAGCACTATGAAGGTCCTTGCCTTATGATATGGGGTTCTAAGTATATTTGTTAATTGTGAATTTTGAAGTTTGGAAGAAATTCTCCTATATGATCAATGATACAAGTGGTGAATAAATTCCTATTGTAGTCCACAAAATATATTCAGGCTATAATATACCTGAATTATTAATAAACTTAACCATGATTTATTCTTCTTCCTATGAAAATACTCTGTCATTAAGTGAGCACTATATTTGGAGTCAGAAAGGCTGAATTCTATTTCTGGCTTAGTTTAATAACTTTATGACCTTGTGAAAATCATTTAACCTCCTTGTCCTCTGTTTACTGATCAATGAAGTAGAGCTAATTATATTTATACCATGGTTGTTGTAGGGAAATTACTTTTTAATTCTTAAATCTTTCAATATTTTGGTGACTTCATGATGAATACATGCATAGAAAGGAGTCATACAGTATGAAAATATGTGGATGGATTGCTATTGGTACTTCTTGGGGCTTCTCTTTTGTACTTGGGGTACTTCATTAATAGTATTTTTCCCTAATTATTTGTAATCCCATATTCACTAGTAACATTTTAGGTTCCAAATTTTTTCCACCCTTCTTCCTTTTTTCCCCTCCCTAAGACAGTAAGCAATCAAATAGAGGTTATATATGTACAATCATATTAATTATAAGGAAATGTACATTTTCATGACACTGTTGACCAATAAATACCCCTGGATGATATCTCCTTTATGGATTTTCATAAAAATACTCTGTACATTTCCTCATCCCTCCTATCTATCCTATTCTCAATCTAAGTTTCTGGGTTATCATCCATATCTGAACTCTAAATGTGGGTATTCCCCAAGGTTCTACCCTGTTCTCTCCTCCCTTTCCCTTCTTTCTTTCTTTCTTCCTCCTCTCTCCTCTCCTCCCCACAACCTTTATTTCTTTTCTCCCTCTTTTTCTCTGCTCTCTGTCTTTCTGTCCCTTAGCTCTTAATGGAGTTAATTACTATATATAGATGTCTCTTAAATTGTATATCCCATATCAGATTCTTGTTTTCCACTTCTATAACCACCCTAGGTGCTGATAAACTTTTGACTCATCATACCTAGATTCAGATCTTTATCTTAGTTACTAGCATTCTCCAAACCACATTACTATACATATATCCATCTCAATTTTCTAGTTCTCTTCTATGTATTTTATTTTCCCATTTGAATATGAGTTCTTTGACAGTTAAGGTTATCTTGTTTGCTTGTATTTACATACACAGCAGTGCTTAACACATAGTAAGCATTTAATTCATATTCTATCAATTGTTTATCACTTATTTACCAATCTATTTATCCATATATCTATCTAATTTTCCTCTGGTTCTGTAGACCCATATTACCAACTGTGTATTGACTGGTTTCTTGTAGGTATCTCAGGCTCATTCTGTTCAGAGTAGAACTTAATTTCTTTTCTTCCAATCTAACCATCTTCTAAATTACTATATTTCTGTGGGAGATATTAACATTTTTCCAGTCTTCCTGGTTGAATGACCTCAGAACTATCCTCAATTTCTCATTCTTCTTGATCCCTTCTATTTAATTATTTGCCCAAACTTACTATCTCTATTTACAGACTATCTCTGTCTTATGAGTCCTTTCTATTCACCTAACCTTTAACTTAGTTCAGGGCCTGATCACCTTTTCCTAGATTATCATAATCATCATCATCATCATCATCATTATTATTATTAGCACTATCTTAATAATTGTCATTGGTGTTAATTTATTATTGTTCCTATTTCTATTTTAAGACTTGATCTTTTGTCTAGGGTGTATTCGTGGACTTTATTCTACTAATGATCTGCACAGGAGCTTTGAATTGTTTGGTTTCTAATTTGAATTGATTTGCTGTATTCTCCCCACTCCTTCATAAGGGCCCACCTTACTAATCTCAAACTTAATGTAGAAATCTAGTAGTCACAATCAACTCCTATTCAGAACTCCTGAATTCAAGAGATCCATCAACTTTATATTTTCCAATAGCTAGTATTACAAGAATGTACCATAATACCTAGCTTCACATCGAAAACTGAAATAACTTCCTAAATGATCTCACTATCTGCTTCCCCCCCCATTTTATTCTATTCTTGATATTGCTATTTAAAATTGAAAAAAATTATTTTGTTATTGATTTCATTCCATATCCCCACCACCATTTTTTTAACTGTCAAAGTCAGGTTTTATCTGTCTCATAGTTAAGGAGAAATTCAGCTTTCTTATAAATCTCTTAGAGGCTTTGAACTAAATTCAGATCTCCTGCTAATCACTTCCATTTTCATGTCAAGAAAATCTGCTATCATTGAAGAGTACGGAGAAATGCTAGGGAATCTGGTCTACTATTGCTAAACTGTCCTTTCAGATGGACTTAAAATTTTCTTAGTTACAGGATGTAAGGAAGGATTAAAGCTAGCCCATCACTGCAAATTTTCAGATAATCATATTGTTCCTCTTGCCTATGATGCTACATGCTTTTAACCAATCATATTTTTCCACCTATTATGCTACCTTCTATCATTTGGATACTTCTTTTGTCTATTAAAAAAAAAGAGGAGCTTGAGGTGATTGGGACTCTGTTTAATGACAAATACATACTTTATTAATAAGTTAATTGTGCTCAGAACTTTGTGTTTCAGTTTATCTAGTTTTTGATTGTTACACTGCTCAAATGCTTTTCTTCAGTTGTAGATCTGACTATGTCACCCTCCTACCCAATTGGCTCTCTATTGCTTCAAGGATAAAAGACACTCCTTTTAGCTTTTAAATCCTTTTACATTCCCTCTTATTGTACTTGCCTCCTCTCCCTCTGCAATCCACTCACACTGACTTTTTGAATGTTCCTTATTCATGACAATCCCTCTTTCATTTTTTTCTTTTTGCTGGCTAATCCTTATGCTGTGGATGTACTTCATTCCTATCATCACATTATAGAATCTCTTCTTTCAAGATATAGATCATGAATCATTTTCTAACACATAATCTGTTGTTTCTCCCTCATTTTTATGTTGGCCAAGAAATAGCCTTGAAGTGCTTTTAAATTAAATAGGAGTTTTATTGAATATTTGGTAATGTTCTCAGTCAAGATCTAGGTAACATCTCTGGGATGGGTTAGAAGCTACTTTTGCCATAATAATGGACAAGGATGGGGGTATTGTGGAATGACCAACTGTGCCACAAGCTAATATGACTTTCAAGGCTGAAATTTTACCCCATTGCATATGATTTTTCCTGATCAGAAAAGACATAACTCTTGCCCATCAGTTTGCTATACAAAATATTTAGGAGGCTAGATGGATACTATGAAAATTGAGGGAGAATGGCCTCCTTAATACTTAGGAGAGAGAGTCATGGAAAGAAGTTAAAAAATAAAGACAGAACTGTGTTGAGGTGAAAGCAGTAGAAGTACAAGTTTTAGAAATGCACATCAAGTCTCCCAAAAGTAGTTTCTCAGAAGGTATTCATTCTTTATGAAAGAAGTTCAATATTTCTTTGTGCTCAATCTTCTTTTTAGATAAACTCACATATAACATTTTCTTCAACAGATGTTCCCAGGTTGCTAAAATGTGAAAGTTGAGGCATATTATCAATCTTCACTCTGATTTTCATGATAAATAAAAATAAATTTGTTTTATATCTCTTAGGACACAAAAAAGAATTGAGGATCACATTTATCTTCAAGATCTCAGCATATCAAAAAAAGATAGTAAAATACCAGTCTTCTAATCTTCTTTGTTTTAGCATCTCTCCTAAAATGCATGAGAATTTAGATTTGTGAAACTTACTTCCTTGCAATTCAGTTGGAGGATGGTTTGTATATGTACAGAAAACATAAAGACATGTTTCAAAGAGAAATTTCATATCTGAATTAAATGCTCAAATATCACCATCTGCATTTAATTACCAGTAATATCTTTCATAACGCTCCTTGATTTGTTTATAAAATATGAAAGTTATGTGTCTAAATGTCACTTGTATTTCTTTCTCTTTCATTTTCTGCATTAAAGTCTTGAGTACTAACATGGTACCTTAACAACTTCCCATGATTTTACAATATACTATCCCTCAACTCTGCATTATTTCTATTTTAATGATGTTGAAAGTGGTGAGGGGATTCCTTGCAGATTTATGTCATAAACTCTCAAATGACTCATCAATAAAGCAGTCAATCATTTTATTCCTCTTTATTGATCATCCCATTTATCATTAGGTTTCTTTCCTCAAGGCAACAAGAAGACCTCTCCCCAATCTTCTCAGCTGAGATCTTTGACTTATTCTTTTCCCATAAAATTAAGGTCATTCTCTCTACCTTCTCCCATCTTCCCTTCTCATCTCACAAGCTCCTCAATGTCCTTCTCCACTATTTACTCTTTTATTTTATTTTTTTGATGAAATGGTGGCCTTTCTCTTCAACAAAAGCAATTACTATAAGTGTATCTTGAATACCATATCCTTCTGTCCTCCCAAGCATATTCCTTCAATAATCATTTCCACTCTCTATATTCTATTTTCTTTGTAACTACTAGTGCCTTTCTTGCTGTCTACAAAAACATCCAATTATCTTTGCAAACCCAAGTTCTATGTCTCTCCTTTCTTGATCAAATCTTAGGGGAAATAAAATTCCTACATCCTTAATACTTCTTCCTCTTCTCCCATTCTGCTTTAGACACTTTTTGACAATTCTTCCAGTAAGGTGGAATATTGGATAGATCCTGGGTTTATCATCAGGAAAAAACAATTCAAAACAATATCAGCTATTTCCTAGCTATGTCATTTAGGGCAAGTCATTTAATTTCAGTCTGCCTCAGTTTCTTCATGTGTAAAATAGTATAATAGTAGTAGATACCTCCCAAAGTTTTTGTATCAAATGAGAAAAAATATATAAAATATATAAAACACTTTGGATCGTGTCTGAAACAAAATAGTTGCTAAATAAATGTTTATTTTTCCTTCCTCTTCCTTTTCAGTCACCCAAGTTTACAATATCTGGTTCATCATTTGTGTGTAAATCTCAAAACATTGTTTAAATGCTCTGTAGTTATCTATTTTTCCTGATTCATCACTTTCATTTATTTCACATATATAATCAATTGTCAAATCTTGTCATTTCTATGTCTATAAAATCTCATATGCCCCCTCTCTTCACTTAGCAATCATCCAATTTCAGACTCATATCACCTCTTGCTGAATCATTAAAATAAACTGCTAATTAATCTCTCTTTTTCAAATTTCTTCTCATTTTAATCCACTACCCACACAGCCAACAAAATGATTTTCTTAAATGTGACTATATCAATGTTCTCCTTCACCCTCCACCATAGAGGTAGTTAAGTGGTACATTTTATAGAGTGTTGAGTCTGGAGCAAGGCCTGAGTTCAAATCTAACTTCCAAAAATTTACAGACATTAGTTGTATGATCCTGGGCAAGTCATTTAACCTGTTTTGCCTCAGTTTGTTCAATTGTAAAATGAGAAAAGTAGCACTATCCTTACGTTGTTGTTGTGAAGATCTAATGGTCTAACAGTTTGAAAGTTCTATGTGCAGGTCTATTCTTCTCCTTCCTCTAATAATTTATTAATTAAAATACATACTGCTCTGTATAACATTTAAAGCTTCTCATAACCTACCCACCTTACTTTTCCAATTTCATTTTTCATTATTATTTTACATGAACTCAATTGTCCAGCAATACTGATTTTCTTTCTATTTCTCACAGATAGTATTCCATCTCTTGTTTAGATGAATTTGCATTTGGCTTCTACTTCCACAGCTCATGACTAGAATGCTCTTTTCTCACTTTTTTGTTTCAGAATCCTATTTTTGTGTCTCTGTCTTTCTGTTTGTCTCTCTCTTTATCTCTCCCTCTCTCCCCAACTTCTCAGTTGAGACTAACCATCTCACTTCACTTGCATCCACCTTGGTGTGACAGATTAGCTCTCTAGAAGAAAACCACATGACAAAATTGAGCTCCCTCTAAGGATAATCCTAGTGTTGATGCAGATGTTTTCACGCTACTCACCCCTGTTTTTCCTGATCCCCTCTGATGTGCTTCTATTTGCACAAAATCAATCGCAGTAACATTATTGATCTTTAAAAGTGAGAAGTGAAAAACAAGAATAATCTTAATAATTAATGTGATCAAATCATGAATAATCATGATATCTACCCAAAAGAAAGAAAATTAAGGAATAATCAAAATATAATTGCCCATACATAAAACTAGATCATAACTTCCTACCATTGTTCACTTTATATGTGGGGAAGAATGGACTTACACAGAAACCTAGCAGCGAATCAAATGAGTATAGAAATCCATCTTTATAAGGCAAGTGTTTATGTCTTTGGTCTTTTTAGAGAACAGTTTGCACTATGATCACCTACTGAGCAAAGTCACTTCTATATTACACTTGAGCTGCTTACATATTGCTAAGATCTTTTTGTGTTCAGTCATCATTGTCAAGGTGCTGAAAAAATACTATGCTCTTTTTAAACAAAATATATGCTTAAGCATAACTTAAAACAACTAATAAGTTCACTTTCCCCTTCTCTCTCTCTTCAGCTATAGAGAATTTTGAAGGAAAATCTATATCCCTGAAGTTTCCCCTCTGTCATGCTGATAATAGTTTTAGAATAAATGATCTCAATCTTGAGGTCAGAAAACAAAAGAAAATAACTGGTATTTCAAGATAATGTATTTCAGAGTAATTATATAAATTTTTAAAATTTTATTTTACCATTTAAAAGTTTTATTCTCAGAAGGGTTATATAGGCTTCACCAGATTGCCAAATGTCTCCATGACAAACAAAAGATTAAGAACTTCTATAGTAAATATTGGGCCAGGTATCTCTTCAAATAGTACAAGATTTTGCTTCTCTGTAAGCAAATTCCAATAGCTTAAAGAGTCAGTTGAGGTTCAGGCAATCTTGTCATATGATGCAGGCTTTTCTAGCCAATTTGTTCTCAACAAAAAGTGTAATACCTTTATTCTAATCATTATGGCTCCCAATGAAACAACTGCAGAGTCCTCCTGTGAGTTTTGTTCCTGAAGCAACTACTGCAGTTGACTTCTCTTCTCTGTCCCTAACATCTCTTGTGTTCAGCCTCTTTTCCTGCATCTATCTTC
Source organism: Macrotis lagotis (assembly GCF_037893015.1). Classification (NCBI taxonomy): domain Eukaryota; kingdom Metazoa; phylum Chordata; class Mammalia; order Peramelemorphia; family Peramelidae; genus Macrotis; species Macrotis lagotis. Next base: position 458,267,740 of record NC_133666.1, on the reverse strand, counting down.
ATTTGATCATCTATATTCTGGTTTCTAATGACTCAAATCAAAGCATTGATATAAACACTGACTCATCTCTGCCTTATGCTATGAATCTAAAATTATTCAATCTCCATCAAGTATGAGCTTTGTAGTTCCTATTCCCAAAACATTTATTTGATTTTTAGTTTATAAGCTATAAGCTTCACAATTCTGAGAGTACTTCTATATAAATGAATCGATAAAAAAAATACACTGTAATATTCTTCATCTCAGTTGATGTCACCAAACAGATCCTCTGAATAAATTTACATGTTGGCAGTATTTCATAAAATGTTAGTTTAGTGTATTGGGGGGGGATGCAATCACTTGGAAAGTAAAGGCAAGTCAAATTTTACAGCAAAATAGAGAAACTGCCTATTTTCATATTTTAAAAAATTACACATAAATATTTTGATATTTTAAATTTTAAACTCTTCATATAATTAACATCAGTAGTTTTTTTTAAAGGTCCTATTCACATGGTTAAAAATTGTTACCTTGAAACATAATTTGTCAAGAATCAATGTAAATGCAACCTTCTTGAAAAGGAACAAGACCCATACATTTATCTAATTTTTCTTCTTTTGAAGTTTCAAGTTGTTAGGGAAAAATATATTTTTCTCCATTGCATATGCTTGTGTGTATAGAGATAGGAACTGGACTGTGTGAAATGGAACTTTGGAATAAGGAAACTTCCTCTTTCAGGTTGGTGCTTTCTCTCCAAGTTATAATTTTTAGATTATTGCAACACAGAGAAGTGTCCAAGGTATCTATCTCTCCTTTGTCTGTCTATCTACCTTTCATGATCTTTTACTGGTTCTTGTGAGAAGTTTCCTGGCACTTTGCAGGTAAGCATAGAAAGCTGGATAGATTTGTGGACATTAAGGGATGCAATCTCTCTGGGGATGTGCAGCGTAAGATATTACAGCACACACAAACTAAAAAAAAATTATAGTTGCATATCAGGATAAGGAGGAGTCCTAGTCCCATACTATAGTTTTCATTCTTATTTAGCCTGTGGGAGTGAGTACCAACTATCAAAAGTTTTTCAGAATGATGTTATAGTGTGAAGAGCAATCTTGATTCCTAAGATGTGTCTTAACTGAGGAGCAAGTTCAGATGTATATAGTAAAGAAAAGAGCTGTCCAAAATATATCCCATGGGCAGAATGCATCTGGTAGTGCGATTTTATTCAAACTGCCTGTGGGTTTTAATTTTAATGAGAGAAAAAATAAAATAATAACTTACATGTAATACATATTAGTTTTTTAAAATTCTATCACTAGTAAGTAATCTGGTTGATGTTAATTTCATTTGGTGTTTTTAAGCAGTATTACAGGCAACATATCTCAGGGAATTTTCAACTGATCTGAGGGAAGCATTCTGTCTGTTCTAAGCAGACTAGTCAGTATGTATCTCCCTTTATAATGTTGTGTTGTCACTTTGTTATTTGTTGTTTGCTTTTGTGCTACCCTTCTTCACCTGTTGTATTGATGGCACACATTCCTCCACTTTTTAGGAAGTTAAAAGAACCATGACTTTTCATAGTGCTTACCTATAGGTAAGACTACAAGTTAACGATTATAATAGCATATTGTATTTTTTATTATGGGTATTTTATTTTAATATGGCTCTAAAATAACCTAAGATTAGATGAACTTGGTATAGAAGATGGAGTCCAACATCTAACAAAGTCTAAATCTGATTACAGAAGATAGTAAAACCTTTAGCTAATAAATACAATTAGATAACTATGGGGATACCAGACAAAAGAGGAGTCTGCTGATATGTCACTTTAAAATAGCAGAACTTTCCTGGTGCCTGAAAATAATTGAGTTTTATGTCAGTGTATTGAAAATTCCAACCAAGGGCAATCCAGTAGGAGTGTCCCAACTCAGATCAAGCTAAAGAACTTTCAGAGTTTAAGGGAGAAAGTGATCAGACTTTGATCTGGGTCTAACCAATTTGGCAGAAATTAAAGTTTTTAGTTTCCTCAGAGTGAGCTGTCCCAGAGATACTGGAATAAACAGTACTTGACATGCCAAGAAAGCAGTAGAATGACCAAAGCGAAAAAAGAACATTATTTCAAAACATCCAAAAACCCAGCTAATCAAAAAAAAAAAACTCCAAAACACAGATTGGATAAAAATTCAATGAAAAATACATGGAAGGGATGAAGTAAGAGTTAGTTTTTTTTAAGCTAAAATTTATCAAAAAACAACATCAAGTCAAACCACTGGAGGAAAGAGAAAAAATGAGAGATATGGAAGAAAAATTTGGAAACAGATTTGAACAAGAAGTAAAAAACCTTATCTAAGGAAAAATATGTCCTGAAAATGAGAAAACAAATACATAAGGAAGACAATAAGAAATATTAAAACAAAGTAAAAAGGTTAATAATAGGGACGGCTAGGTGGCGCAGTGGATAAAGAACTGGCCCTGGAGTCAGGAGTACCTGGGTTCAAAACCGGTCTCAGACACTTAATAATTATGAAGCTGTGTGGCCTTGGGCAAGCCACTTAACCCCATTTGCCTTGCAAAAAAAAAAAAACCCTAAAAAAAAGGTTAATAATAGAAGAAAATCTAAGGATATCTAATAGAAAAAAAATTAACAATTGATTTGGAAAACAAACTGATATGTGAGAATATAAGTGTAATTGGACTACCTGAAAGCCATAAGGAAAATTTCCATCTATTTAAGGTAACTTTTAAGTGTATTTTTCTAATCCTAACCTCTCCCTACCTCCAACCTCATATCTTCAGTTGCTTTTTTCCTTTTGCTATTGAGAACATCATCACAACATCACCTAGTTATCCATGTTCACACACCAAGTGTTATCAGTTTTTGTCTTTCTCAGCCCCTATTTCCAGTTTTTAATTACATCACTTCGCTTTTACACATTTGTTCTCTCTGACACCACCACCACCATGATCCTTCTATGCCTTTAACACTTTCTCCTCACCTCTACCTAATAACTCCCCTGAATTTCTTCAATTAGCTAAAGTCTTATATTTTTACAAGAAATCTTTCCTAGTCTTTATCTTAATTTCTTCCCTTTGAGACTGCCTTAATTCATCTTATGTAGATTTTTTTATCTATCTATCTATCTATCTATCTATCTATCTATCTATTTATCTATCTATCATCTATCCATCTATCTATCTCTCATATAAGTTTATTTAATGATGGGTTTTTGAAGCAAAGATAAAAAATAGGAAAAATAAAAAACTCCTAAAAATTGGGAATATCAAAGAATATATAATTAAAAATAGTCAATTATGTCATTAAATTTAAATATGGTGACATCAGAAGTTTATCTTCCATTACTTTCATCAGTAAAAGAGATAAAGAAAGAAATCAATGAATTTGGAATGTAAATGAAAGAGATACCTGGAAACAAACCCTAGTATAATACCAAAATAGAAATTCTGATAATAAAAGAAGAGATCAAATAGTTGAAAACAAATGATCATATTAATAAATAAGTTATTTTTTAAAAAGTTTAAAATGTAAACATTAGATAATTTGACTTTAAAAAGGAAAATAAATTTAGCTATATCAAAATAAAATAAAAACTAATGCTTAATCAATGAAGAAATAAAGCAAATTATTGGAAGCTATTTCACCCCATTATATATCATAAGTGGCAACTAAATTAAATGACTGGGAATTTTACAAAAAATGTAAAATGCTCTGATTAATGGAATAGTCTTAAGAAAATAAATGAAATAAGTTGAACTTCCAGCGGAGGAAAAACAGGATGAAATGGGATATATAATTGTTTTTTGTCAAAGACTTAAATACAGTTTCAGTATTGCTTAGACTCTGAAAAAGTCGGAAATGAGAGGTTTGTGCAAATGATTTCTATAATACAAATAAGACCTTGAAATCTAAATGAAGAAATGTCAAAAATCAATAAAGGAAAACATAGATCAGCATCCTTAATAAATATTAATGTAAAAATTTAAATAAAGTGCAAAAAAACCTACAGTAATGAACCTCAATGTTATATACTTTTACCACATTGGGTATACCAGGAATGCAGAAGTGATTCAATATTAAGAAAATTATTGGCTTAATTTACTAATAATTTCAAGAATGACAAAAATGGTATATCAATTAATGTTGAAAGTTTGACAAAAATGGCTATTACTATTAAACTAGAAAGAATGAAAAGATTTTTTCATAATATGAGTAGTATATATTTATAACTCTGAGTCAACATTTTCTGTAATCACAAAAAATAGAGACATTTAAAATAAGACCAAGGATAAAGTCATAAAGTTTATATCATAAGCATACCATTCAATATATTGTTGGAGATGCTTATCATACCAATAATACCAGAGAAAGAAATTGAGGAATCATAAAAAAGGAAAAAAAACATACCTTTTTGAAGATAAGAAGATTGCTCAAAGAATCCTAGAAAGTCACCTAAAAGACTAAGTAAAACTTCAACAGTGTTACAGTATTTAAAACAATCTTTTAAATCATTTTGCCAACACAATCCATCATGAGGAGATAGAAATAAAAATTCTATGTAAAATAGCTATATATATGTATACATATATATATATATATATATATATATGGTATAAGACAATTGAAAGTCAATCTGCAAACAAATGTACATAAAGAACTATTGGAAGATAATTACAAATACTTTCTATAATAAAAAAAGATTATAACCAGATAAACCTTAATTGTTTATAGGCAGCCTGAGGTATTATAATAAAAATGACAATACTGTTTCAAGTCAGTTTCATAACAATCAAATTACTTAAGGTTTACTTTATAGACCTAGGAATGCTATTAAAATTCATCTGGAAGAGGGAAAACATAAATAATATTAACTGATTTAATTAAAAAGAAAGGTAAGAAAGAGATCCCAGCAATACAAAGTTTCACATAATATTACAGTTGTGAACAATGAAACAATTTAGGAAAGAGATTGAGAAGAGGACAAGATTATGTATGCAATATAGAGAAGCAAACCAAAATATCCTGGGCAAGAAACTACTATTTAATAAGAACTTTTGGACACCTGGAAAGGTATAGATGAATAACTGAAGCCAAATGTCAAAATAAATTTCAAATGTATATATGACTTAGACACAAAACAGTAGCATCATAAATAAATTAAAGGATCAAGAAGAAATTGTGTCTTATCTCTGGATAAGGGAAGTGTTCATAGTTTCACAGATAGTAAAGATAGTTTCACAGAAAGTAAACCAAGGTAGTTTTAATTATATAGATTAAAATTTGTAGAAACTTAACTAATGCAGCCCAAGATTTAATGAAAATATAAATTGAAAACTTTTCAGCAAATTTCTCTGATAAAGGGTTAATTTCCAAAACATCTAATTTATTCAAATTTATAAGAACAGGAGACATATCCCAACTGATAAATGATTAAAAGGATGAACAGGTAGTTTTCAGAAGAAATTCAAGCTTTCATATGAAAAAACATGATACAAATCATGGATATTTCAAGAAATATAGATTAAAATAATATGAAACTCCACATCACACCTCTTAGACTGAAAAATTTAGTGGAATAAAAAAATGACAAATTATGGAGGATCTTTGTGTAAACAGGTTCTTTAATACCCTGTCAGTCTTACTACTTTCAAAAGTAATTTGGAATTATCCATGAAAATGTGTTAATTGTGAATATACTCTTTGATCCTACAGTTATATTGCCATTTCTATATCACAAAGAAATAAGAGTAAGAGATAAATACTTATGCACAAAACAAAATTATAGTAACTCAGTTTTTAATATTAAAGGATTAGAAACTCAGGGGCTGTCTAGTATGAGTTGATGCAGAGGAAAGTGTAGAAGTGGGGAAATTAGTTTTTATTTTATTTTCGTGGAGCAATGGTGTTAAGTGACTTCTCCAAGGTCACAGAGCTAGCAAATATCAAATATTTGAGGCCTCATTTCAACTCAAGTCCTCCGGATTCCAAATCCCATGCTCTATCCACTGCACTATCTGGCTGCCCTTTGGTTAATTTAACAAAAGCTTATGAACTTTGAGCATCAGAGTGACTGTAATTACAGAGGAAGTTTGATAAAATAGCCCACCCATTTTCTGATAGAAACCTGATGAACTCATAGTGCAGATTCATACTTTTTTTTTATTTGTCAAGGCCAAGTTAGGAAATTGTTTTGCTTAATTACACATTTCTTGCAGGAGGATCTTGCTATTTCTTTCCAGAGGAGATCAATGTATTTTTTCAATAGTTATTTTTCCTTCTGGCTCCATGATGTCAGGGCAATTTTCCATCACTAAATCCTGTAATATTAATCCAGGGTTTTTTTCCCTCTACAATGTTTTCAGCAAGATCTATAATTCTGATTGTCTCTTTTTATCTGTTCTCAAGGTCAGTGGTTTTGCTGATGTAGTATTTTAAATTTTCTTCTGTTTTTACAATCTTTTGGTTTTGTTTAATAGAATCTTGTTGTCTTGATGTCATTAGTTTCCACCAATTCCATTCTTTTTTTTAGAGAAGAATGTTCTTGATTTACCTTTTGCAGCTCCTTTTCCAGTTGATCAATTCTATTTTTGAAGGTGCTTTCCATTTGCCCAAGTGTAGTTTTGAGAGAATCATTTTCTTTTTGCATTTCCTCAATTTAGGATTTGAGAGAATTATTCTCATTTTACATTTGTCCAATTGTATTTTCCAAGATTTGTTTTCTTGTTGCAATGTGTTAATTTCATCTTGAGTTTCTTTTCCCAATTTTTCCAATTGATTTTTAAACTCCTTCTTGATTTCTTCAAGGAAGTCTTTCTGGGCTGGAGACCAATTTATATTCTACTCAGAAGTGCTAGATCTCTCTGGGTTAGAATCTATTTCTTTTAATTATTTCTTCATGCCCCATTCATGGGCTTTTCTTCATCTTTCTAGGATCTTATGTTGGGGGGGGTGACTCTCAGAGGTTTGCTTTTAAAGATCCTTTGAAGCTTTGTTCACTTGCCTTAGTAATTCAAAGGGCTGGCCAGTAGGGAGTGCTGGTTGCTTTCTCTGGAGTGTTTGAGGGCTTCAGCAGCAGGGTCTGAGCTGACCTTGAACAATGTGCTGAGACCTGGGGGAGGGACTTAACCTCTCTTTCTGTTGAGTGAACTCTGTTGCCCACATTTGAACCTGAGGGGATGGGGAGTTATTGTTTTGGGAAGAGGGCTCCACTGAAAGTATGGAACTCAGGTCCCAGGCCCAGCTGGTTGTTATCCCAGAGTGTTCTGACACTAATGCATTGTTGGTGGAACTGTGAACTCATAAAACGTTTCTGGAGAACAACTTGAAATTACACCCAAAGGGCATACCCTTTGATCCAGCAATATCACTACTGTGTCTATACCTTGAAGAGATTATGAAAAAGGGTAAAAACATCACTTGTTCAAAAATATTCATATCAGCCCCCTGTTTGTGGTGGCAAAGAATTGGAAATTAAGTCAATGTCCTTCAGTTGGGGAATGGCTTAACAAACCGGCATATGTATGTCATGGATCACTATTGTTCTATTAGAAACCAGGAGGGACAGGAATTCAGGGAAGCCTGGAAGGATTTGCATGAACTGATGCTGAGCAAGATGAGCAGAACCAGAACATTGTACACCCTTAAAGCAACATGGAGTGATGAGCAACCTTGATGGACTTGCTCATTCCTTCAGGGCAGCAATCAGGGACAATTTTGGGCTATCTGTGATGGGAATTGTCATCTGTATCCAGAGAAAGAATTATGGAGTTTGAACAAAGACTATTACCTTCAATTTAGAAAAGCAATTGTCTTACTATGTAATTTCTCTATCTCTTATACTTTATTTTTCTTCCTCAAGGATATGATTTCTTTCTCATCACATTCAACTGAGATCAATGTATACCAATGTATACCAATGTAATGACTAATAGAATGCCTTTTGTGGAGGTGGGGTGGGGGAGGGAAGCAAGAATGGGGGGAAATTGTAAAACTCAAAATAAATAAAGTTTTTTAAAAAGAAAAAAAGATGGGCAAGAAAAATTTGAGCTTGATGCAACAGACAACAGGGAATCATGCGGTCTCTTTTTGGCTATAATAATAATGATAGTTGATCTTTATATGGTGTTTATAGTTTTTAGCAAAATGGTTTTCCCACAAAAACCTTGTTAGATGTAGAATACAAGTATTTCCTCTACATTTTATAGATGAGGAAAGAAATTCAAAGGTTAAGCAACTTACATATAATCTCTAAATTTTGCCTCACATGATTCCAGGATTGTGTGTGTAGTAAGCTTGTAGCCTTTCTGAACCTCAGTTTCCTGGTGTGTGAAATGGGCATAATAGTATTGTAGTAGTTGCTTCATGAGGTTTGTTGAATTTAATACTCATCAACCATAGTTTTTGGTTGCCATGTGAGCACAGACAGAAAAGCAGGGGCCGATCAAAGATGATCAAATTGTCTAGAGTTGGAATGCATTTGTAATTCTTTGTGAATTCCTTTATTTCTAGTCACATGACTTCTCATTAAATACTGTCCCCTCCAAAAAAAATAGGCTGAATTAAAGGGACAGTATCTTACAAGTAAGAGTTGAACTAAGGGTGTATTGGAGTCAGCTTTACTGGTCTCAGAAAAGCCATTGTTAAATATTTAGTTTAAAATTTTGCTCCTCAAAAAATGCCCAAGTGCTATAACTCAGGATTTGGTCAATGATTGTGGTGATGGTCTAGATTTAAGAAAGTGATAGAAAAAAATGAGATTTGGTTTAGTTTAGAAACAGACCAAAATAGGATTTTTGTGTAAAGGAAATTTATATATTCTGATAATGGGATGAAAATATTTCCTCTGTCATAGATGATCATTTAGAAGACCAAAAGTAGTAGAAAAAGAACTTTAATAAAGGCTACTAAAATATTTGTATGAAGAAACATAGTTGTCTAATGGGAATAGAGCAGCTTAGGGCAAAGGATGTATAACATTTATAATCTTTTGAAGAGTATAGAGATATGTTTCATTTGTTTGTGAATGGTTTGATGGCTTTAAGAGGTCAGGGAAGAAATTATATTCATGAGAAACTGGAAAATATGAATACAAAGGAAGCAGCTTTCAAAGATGCAAGATGAAATACTGAACCAAGCTGAAAATTTATGAAGTTTTGTGGGGCAGCTAGATGGTGCAGAAGATAGAGATCCAGGCTTGGAGCTAACTCCAAGCTAGACTTAGCATTCAAATGTGGCCTCAGATAGTTTCCAGCTATGAGTCCCTTGTTTGTCTCAATTTTCTCTTCACAAATCATTCCATTATTTTCACCATGAAAATCCCCAAATGAGGGCACAAAGAGTCAAATAAGAAAGAATAACAAAAAATGAATTCTTCTAGCGTATTCTTGTACCTGTTTTAAAATTAAAGAGGATAAAAAATTTAGTGATAAAATATATAACATTTGAAGAATTATATAAGGTCTGTTAATTACATGAGGAAAATGAGGTAAGTTTTGAATTTATTAATGAAATGTGAGTCACTGAGAGCTAGGAGTCTCTACTTTGATATAAAGTATATAGGAATTAAGATATAGGAATTAAGTCAATAAGAATATATTGTTATGAATAGAATTAATAATTTGGTGACAGAGGAAGACTTATAAATGGATGAAAATTACCTCTATCAGAGTTATTTGAAGAGACCAGTATTAAGAACAATTAGCTAGTAAAAGTGTGTAATAGGTTAAGGAGATGTTCAACTTCATTAAATAAGAGCAATATTTCCAGATTTTGCTCTTAAATATCCCTGAGATATTAAGAATTTAAAACTTGGGGTGGCTAGGTGGTGCAGTGGATAGAGCACTGGCCCTGGAGTCAGCAGTACCTGAGTTCAAATTTGACCTCAGACACTTAATAATTACTTAGCTGTGTGGCCTTGGGCAAGCCACTTAACCCCATTTGCCTTGCAAAAACCTAAAAAAAAGTTTGAAACTCTCTAAAGTAGCTAATGTTTCTCCCCTCTTTGATTTTAGAGGGGGAAAAGCAGAAAGGAGAAAGGCATGTTTTGCAAATGCTATATAGGAAGAGACACCGAGATTTAATTGAATCCTGATACATCCTGGTTAATCAGTGAAACTAGCCTTTATAAAGTGCCTACTACGTTTTAGGTACTGCCTAAGAGGAAAAAGGGAAGGGGACAAACAGTCCTTTTACTCAAAAATTTCACAGTCTAATAGAGATAATATAGATTCAAGTATGAAAAAAAACAAGACATGTAATACAGAACAAACTAGAGGTAGTCTCAGAAGGAAGGAATGAAGATTAAGAAAGACTGCAAGAGATTAATTGCAGAGGATTAGACTATCTGATATTCCTAATAAGCTAGAAAAGCCAAGAGGCATAGATAAGAGAAAAGATAATAATAGGCATAGAGTATATTTAGTGAAAACCAGGAAATGGAGTGTTGTATATGAGTAATAAAAAATGAGGCCAGTTTTTTACTAGCTTAACAGCCTACATGAGATGTTTTGATATGAATTCTCTTCTCTACAATTTGATTGGAAAACTGAACATCCTGTTAAGTGAATAGCTGACTGAGCTTGATTTGTATTACTGAGAGACACTCAGTCTGATGGGCTTCACAATTTTCTGTCTTAAAAGGTATTGCTATCCAAATTAATTGGTAGTACTCTCTCAATACCCTTTTAGGGGAGATTGTAAATCGAAAGAGCTTGTAAATGTTGCATCAATTTAAGATTACAGAAGATGAAGCAGTCAGTGAAAAACAATATATGCAGTAACTACAACAATGAAAATGGTAAAGATAATCACAAAGCAATTAAAAGTGAATGTTGAGAAGATCAAAGAAGAAGCATGACTCCAAAGGAAGAGATGAAAAAAATGGCACCCCCCCCCAAAAAAAACCCATAGAAATTTTATAGGTATGGTATGATGAGGTATTGATTAATTTTGCTGAACTTTTTTTATTTCTTTAAAGTATTATTTTTACATGTAATGATTGTCTGGGAAGGCGCAATAAGGGAGGGAAACTGGAAGAAATTCTGGTTAAAAAAAAGAAAACCAAAAGATATCAATAAAATTTATTTTTATAAACATAAAGTAGATAAGATTTTGCCTAGTTGGAGAGTTGTGGAGATCAGCAGACAAATAGTTGTCAAGTGACTTTATGAGGCTTAGATCTTCTTGAAGGAATAAGTGACATCAAAGTCTTTAGTCCAGAGTTAGAGAAACCATGAGTAGGTGGACTTTCTTTTATATTGTTCTTTACTAGGTTCCTATAAGAGCATATTCACTCCCCCCAAAGATAACAAATGGATTTATGAGTTAAGAAAATCTGAATGTGATTGAGTTTTCCCTCTCTGAGAACTTATATCTACAAGTTTGAGGGTAGATCTGAATGAATAAGCTGGTCCCAGGAGTGAACAGTGTCCACTCACAAACTGAGAAGCAGGTTTTTAAAAAGTGAATTTTAGGGACAGCTAGGGGGCACAGTGGATAGAGCACTGGCCCTGGAGTCAGGAGTACCTGAGTTCAAATCCGGCCTCAGACACTTAATAATTACCTAGCTATGTGGTCTTGGGCAAGCCACTTAACCCCATTGTCTTGGAAAAACTAAAATAAATAAATGAATGAATTTTATATATGTTAAAATGTAACAATTTCTACTATCCAGGAAAATAATTTTTGATACCCTCACATAAAGTAATGTGAGGATACTAAATGATAACTGTGCTAGATATATAGTTTAGAATATATTTCATATTGACTATTAGTATATGTAACATTTGTGCTTAGTATTTTCATGTTATATTTCCTCAACCAGTTTCTGAATAATCTTGTTGAGTATTATTAAAGGCTGCATTTTATTGGAGTTCCAAACCTATTTCCCAAAGTTTTAATGAATCTTTTAAAAATAATTAAAAACAAAGAGAGCTGGATCTATAGTTAAGAGATCCCTTAAGGACCATTCCATTTCAAATCTCTCATCTTATAGAAGAGTAAACTCAAACCTCAAGTCCTTGAAATAGCAAATTATACAGTAGAAATTTGGACCCAGGTTTTCTATCTATAAAAGAAAGTTTGGGAGTCAATATGGTAAAGCACTGGAACTTTTTATCTGGTAAATTTCATGGTCATTTTCTCAATAAACTTTCATATGTGATTCCTTTTCCAATATTTTGGTAATAATATTTTCCTAACAATTTTATTTATTGTTATGTTATTAGTTTACTTGAATTAAGTATGAGATGGGCATATTTTATTATCTATATGTTTTTTCATTGATTGGGGATAATTTATGAGTAGATGATTTAAACTCAAAAGAATTGAGGTTTTTCCTTCCTCATTGCACTTAAAACATAAGAGGAATTAATCCTCATAATAGAAAAATTCCCTACTTATGCCTAGATTTTCTGGAACTAATGGAGAAGGAACTAAGGTCTTTTGGCTACAGAGCAACCATTGAGAGATATTTCATGCATTGAAGTGTTACAGTCTGCTGAAATTAAGACTTGATAGTTATGAAAGTTAGATTCATGATCAGAAAAAAAAAACTCCTAGAGACTATTCTGTCACAGTATTATCAATTTTGTTCTCAACTCTGCAGATCACTATGGTCAGTTGATCCCCAAAATGATCAGACTTTGAAAAAAAAGAACAAATATTTCAAATCAGACTAATTTGTACCAAGAAAACCAATTTAAAAAAAACTTATCTAAAGAAATATAGTTGTCAAAAAGATGAGTGTTATATAGGCTTGAGAGTGGGTTATCTTCCCTAGAGGAAAACCTGCTTCAGAAACCAATTTATGATCAGTAAACTAACCAGCAAAAGCAGAGTATTCAACATGTTTATATAGAAAAAAATCCTCTTTTTATATTTCAGCATCTCTTTTCCAGTGCTGTGGAAGCTTTCATTTGCGGGGAAGGTATTTTTCATAGTAGAAAATCCCAGGTTGCTTGGGGGATAGGTACAGACCTTTTCTAAGGCTAACTTCATGGTTAACATCTCTACCCTTTTGGTCTCCATCCTCCTAAGATGGTAGGTCTCAACTGTCCAAAGGGTGAGATCTTTGGGTAAATGATTTTTAATGATTTAATTCTCTAGGTTTCAGGTTCTTCACTATTAAAATGAGTTGGTTGGACTAAATGATCTGTAAGGTCCCACCCTGATGTAAGTAATAATAATTAAGCTTTGATAAATGATAATAAAACTGATATATGATAAAGTGTGAAAGTTAGGAAAAGAACTTTGCATGGTTTGATGTTCATTTTATGTTCTGCTCTAAGAATTTATAATCTATTAGATTATGATAAATGTACACAAATACAAAGTGCAGCGAGAATATTTAAAAAAAAATTACATAACTAAGTACTACACTTCTGTGTGCTCAGGAGTTGAAAACTTTGCCTTCTGACTTATAGAAACACTCCTGGTTGGAATCCTAGAAGGAAGCATCTTTTTTAATGATATTTTATTTTCCAAATACATGTTATGGTAGTTTTTCAACATTCATCCATATACCTAAGTATATTTTTAAGTTACAAAATCTCCTTCCATTCTTCCTTCCCAGCCTCCTCCCCTCAGCAGCAGTCAGGTTAACATTGTACATGTCCATTTGTGTTAAACATGTTTGCAGAGTAGAAATTTGGGGTATGAGGAATTAGGAATAAGGGAAAAGAATGCATAAGAGAAATTTTTTTTAAAAAGTGAGTGCATCATTCATCAGATTCTGAAAGATTTTTGCTTTGCTTTGTTTTTCTTCCTCTGTCTGGGGGATAGCTTTGTCCACTCTCCATCTAATAGAGTTGTCCTAACTTTCTGAACTGCTAAGAGCAGCTGCATCCATCAAGGTTGAGGGAGCATCTTTTAAAAGAAAAAAAAATTTGTTTCTTCAGTTTTAATGCATACACGGTTGAAAAAGATCCTGTGTATTTGATGCAAGGCTCAAAAACTAAAATGTTTTCTTTCTTCTCTGCAACAAACAAAAAACAAACAAAAAAAAAATCTGAACTCTTGCCAAAGCTGAGGATCCAAGAAAAGCTTACCATCTTTTTGGGTCAGTATCACTGGTGACATTCACAATTTTTCAATATTAAGCCTTAATTTCAGAATATAGGTCACAATTTACCATGAAAATATTTAATATGGTTTTTAATATAAACATTTACATTTCTAAGTAGCTGAAAATGGGTTTCAATGCAGAATATATATTAAGATTTACTAGCACTATGCCCTAAAGAACATAATTGTAAAACAGCAATTGCCTTGTATCTATAGACAAACATTACTTTAGAAACAAGGGACATTTATTATTGGTAATAAAATAATTTCCTGAAGCATATTGAGATTTTTATAGGATATTTGCTTGTGGCAAATGAATGTTACTTTAGATAATAAAGGACATCCTGATTTAAAGTCTAATATAATTCTATTCAGATTTTGATTTCAAGTTCTAAATGATACTGAGTAATAAGGTGGAAAAAATGACAAAATTGACAAAAGAGAAAAGTTGTTTTCATAAAGTTTTACTTCACTGTATCATTTGTCATTCAATTGTTCAGCTCATTTGAAAGAATATGAAAAAATGATAGTTTTTGGAACTGGTTTTCCAGACTAAAACTTTAAAATGTAAGCTGATAGAAACCAAATGAGAAATCACCCTTCCATCAGTTCAAATCCCCAACCTATTGAAATGAATTATATAGAAAAAGACTTTCCTTATTTACAGTTTATCAAATAATATTATTGAAAATTTAATGACTGAATGAGTGTAGTTTTTGTTTATTTTTCATGCCTCCTTTACTAAGAGTTATTTGCACATGGTAGGGCTTTAATGAATGAATAAAAATTTTATTCCATATTTATTAAGAGCTATTATTGACTATTCATAAATCAATAATAATATCTGAAATGTGTGTAGTCCTTTATTATCTACTATGTGATTTCTATCTATTTCTATCTATATCTGATATAATTCAGGTAAAAATTTCCAGTTCTTTTGGAAGGTATAAATTTTTTATCTCATAGGAAGTAGATGAGAATTCCCTCCAATGATGAAGATTGGCAACTAACATACAAACACAAAAGCATACTAAATTGTTTAGAGGAAATTGAAATTAAAAAGAATTTTAAATGACCACAAGACTATTCCAAAATAATTATCTGTTGTTTTAACAATAATGCTCTGATGGTGATATATGGCCAGGAGTCATGGAATGCTAGGGTACCTGAAATTAGGGATTATCCAACAGGAACTAAAGAGGGACTTGGACTTGTTCAATATAAATAACTGCTATACATTTCAAAGAATCATTTAAGAGAAATAATATACAGGATACCATTAAAAATAGATAGGTTGCACTATGAGAGCAAGGGATAACCAAAATCTGCTCTTCTGGAGATATAAAAATAATTTTACTTTGGATTTATATAATCTTTTCCTCTTTCATATTTGTCACTCATATTTCATTGTTTAAATGAATTTTGATTTTTTTAATGTTGATTTTCCATCCAATTGTGTGAATCAAACTGTATGATTCTTATCTATGTCTTCCCATAAATCTTTCTCTGATGTACACTCCAATGTACAGGCTTCATGTAGTGCTCTTTAATTTATATCAGCAATCCTTTATTCATTTTATTGTGATTTTATTGTGATTTTATTTTTTACAATTACATGTAAAGGTATTTTCAACATTTTTGAGTCCCACATTTTTCAACCTCCCTCACTTACCTCTGCCTTCTCATGACTGTGAATAACTGTGTGTGTGTGTGTGTGTGTGTGCACGTGTGTGTGTGTATAGGTCATATATAAAATCATGTTAAACATTTCTTTATTAGTCATATTGTGAAAGAAGAATCAGAACAGAAGGGAAGATCATGAGAAATAAAAAGCATAAAACAAATTAAAAAAAAGTAAAAATAGTATACTTGGTCTGCATTAAGACTTCATAGTGCTTTCTCTGAATGTAGATGGCATTTTCCATAAAAAGACTGAAGAATTATCTTTGATGAATGTATTGCTGAGAACTAAAACTTACAGCTGATCATCATATAATACTGCTGTCAATAAGTACAACATACTCTTCAATTCATTCAGAATAAATTCATGTAAGACTTTCCAAGCTTTTTCTGAATTCCACTTGCTCATTACATCTTTTTTTTTTTAAGTTTTTTGTATGTCAAACGGGGTTAAGTGGCTTGCCTAAGGTCACACAGCTAGGTAATTATTAAGTGTCTGAGACAGGAAGGTACTCCAGATTCCAGGGAAGGTGCTTTATCCACTATGCCACCTAGCCGCCCCATTGCTCATTACCTCTTATAGAGCAATAGTATTCCATAACATTCATATATCATATATTCCAATTTGTTTTAGGCACGTGGGCATTTTCCCCTTTTTAATGATCTCTTTGAGCTATAGATCTAGTAGTGATTTTGTTGGATCAAAGGGCATGCACAGATTTATTGTACTTTGGGCATAGTTCCAAATTGCTCTTCAGAAATGTGGTATCAGTTAATAATGCCACCAAGAGGGAACTAGTGTCCCAAGTTTTCAGTATCTCCTCTAACATTTATTATTTTCTTTTTTTTTTTTTGCTATTTTAACCAATCTGATTGATAGGTGACATGGAGTGATACATTATAATTGTTTTAATTTTCATTTCTCTTATCAAAAATTATTAGGGACATTGTTTCCTTTTATTTATTTACTTATTTTGAATTCCTGAACATTTCCCTCAATCTTGCTTCCCCCCCACCCCCCACAGAAGATAGTCCTATTCTTTATATTGTTGACCCAAGTTGAATGTGATGAGAGAGAAATCATATCCTAAAGGTAACAGTCTTTGGTCTCTGTTCAAACTCCACATTTTTTTATACATTACCAAAATATTCTTGTTTAAGGGCAAACATAATTCCCCCTCCCCCACAAAAATATAGAACCTCATGAGAAATAAAGGAAACGAAAGAGAAAAAAAAATGTGTTTCAGTCTGTGTTCTGATACCATCAGCTCTGTCTTGGGTGGATCACATTCTTCATCATTAGTCCATTACAGACAACACCTCCATGTTTTTCCACAGATGTAGGGACATTTTTATATGACTTTAGCTTTAATTTCTTCATCTGAAAGCTGCCTGTTTGATCAGACATGGGTAAGCCAAGCTAATATATCAATTTTAGAATGATATGTATTCCTATAAATTTGACTCAGTTCTTTGTATATATTAGAAACTAATCCTTTATCAGAAACACTGTTTTCTGCATTACTTCTAATCTTTGTTGCTTGGGGTTTGTTTGTGCAAAATCTTTTGAATTTAATGCAATCAAAATTATTCATTTTGCATTTTATAATATTCTCTATTTCTTCTTTGGTCATAAATCCCTCCTCTCATCATAGTTCTGATAGGTAAACTATTCCTTGTTCTTTGTTGTTGTTTTTGTTTTGCAAGGGGGTTAAGTTGCTTGCCCAAAGTCACACAGTTAGGTATTATTAAGTATCTGAGGGCAGATTTGAACACAGTTCTCCTGACTCCAGGACTACTAGTACTCTATCCATTATGTTCCATCCTTCTTCTCTTAATTGTCTTATGATATCACACTTTATGTCTAAATCCTTTAACCATATAATCATTATTTAGGCACAGGGTGTGAGGTATGGGTTTATCCCAAATTTCTGTCATACTATTTTCTAGTTTTCCCATCAGTTTTTGACAAATAGTAAATTCTTATAGCTCATACTGGGATAACTCTTTGGGTTTCTCAAACAGTGGATTGCTACAGTCATTTATTACTATATTATTTACTTAATCTATTCCACTGATATACTCTATTTCTTTTTTTTTAGGTTTTTTTTTGCAAGGCAAATGGGGTTAAGTGGCTTGCCAAAGGCCACACAGCTAGGTAATTATTAAGTGTCTGAGACCAGACTTGAACCCAGGTACTCTTGACTCCAGGGCCAGTGCTTTATCCACTGCGCCACCTAGCCACCCCGATATACTCTATTTCTTAAACAATTTTGTCATCTATTGCTTTATATTATAGCTTTAGTCTAGTACAGTTAGACCATCCTTTGCATTTTTCCCATTAATTTCTTTGATATTTTTTGCCTTTTGTTCATCCAGATAAATTTTATTACTATTTTTTCTAGATCTAAAAATATTTTTTGTTGGTTTGATTGTTCAAGTATTTTAATTTAGGTAGAATTGCCATTTTTTTATATTAGCTTGGCTTATCCATGAGAAATGTACATTTCCCCATTGTTTAATATTTAATTATTTAATTATAGGACTTGTCTTGGCAGGTAGATTTCCAAGTATTTTACATTTTTCACAGTTGTTTCAAATAGAATTTATCTTTCTGTCTCTTACTGTTGTACATTGTTGGTAATATATCAAAATGTTGATGATTTCTGTGGGTTTATTTTTTATAACGCTACTTTGTTAAATTGTGACAAGTAGTAAGGGGTGGCTAGGTGGCGCAGTGGATACAGCATCAGTCCTGGAGTCAGGAGTACCTGAGTCCAAATCCGGCCTCAGACACTTAATAATTACCTGGCTGTATAGCCTTGGGCAAGCCACTTAACCCCATTGCCTTGCAAAAAACCTAAAAAAAATTGTAACAAGTAGTTTTTTGGTTGATTTTCTAGAGTTCTCTAAGTATGCCATTATATCATCTACATAAAGTAATATTTCCATTAATTTTCTTATTTATATGGTCAATTATGCTGATTATTTGCCTAATATTGATCCATCACTGCATTCCTAATATAAGTCCTACTTAATCACAGCACATTATCCTATGGATAACTTGCTGTTATGTCTTGGATTTTATTACTCTGTTCTGATTGTTTGTACTTAACTTCTTGTTTTTTTAAAAAGTATAGAGAATTGAAATTAAAATTTTTTAATATGTTTGGTAGAATTCATTTTTAAATCTATCTGGTCCTGGAGAAATTTTTCTTAAGGATTTCATGGATAGTTTGTTCAATTTTTTTTCTGAAATGTGATTATTTTAGTATTTTATTTAGTATCTTTAGTAATTTATTTTAGCATTTATATTTAGTATTTTGTTTGGTATTTTATTAATCTGAGAAATTCGTATTTTTAAAAATATTCATCCATTTCACTTAAATTTTCAAATTTATTGTGTGCAGTTGGAAAAAATATCTCTGAACTATTACTTTAATTTCCTCACTTTTGAGACTGGTAATTTGACTTTCTTCTTTTTGATAGAATTAGCCAAATGTCTATTTTGTTTTTTTATTAAACCAATTCTTAGTTTTATTTATTGGTTCAAATTTATTAATATATAAATTTATTAATATATATATATATATACTTGGATTTAATAATTTGCTACTTTATATTGAAATACTGATGATTTTTATTTGTTCTTTTCTAGACATTTTAGTTGCCTGCTCAATTCATTGATTGCTCTTTATCTTTTTCATTCATATAAGCATTTAGAGATATAAAATTTGACATAAGAACTATTTTGCTTGTATCCCTGGAAGTTGGTATGTTGTCTTTTTATTGTCATTTTCCTGGATGAAATTATTAATTATGAAATTTGTTGTCTGACCCACTCATGTTTTAAGATTTGGTTATTTAACTTGCAATTAATTTTTAATCTATCTTTTCTTGGAAGTTTATTACAAGTAAATTTTTATTTCAGTAATATCTGAAAAGAATGCATTTAATATTTCCTGCCTTTCTGCATGAAATTTTGAGGTTTTTATGCCCTAATACAAGATCATTATTTGTCTTTTGTGAGAAAAAAGTTAAGTTCCTTTCTATCTTCATTCAGTTTTCTCCAAAAGTCTATTAAATCTTTTTGAAAATTCTGTTCACCTCGTGAACTTCTTTCTTGTTTATTTTGTGACTGGATTTATCTAATTCTGAGATAGGGAGGTTGAGGTGTCCCCCTTTAGCTTAGGTTAACTGTGTCTTCCTATAACTCATTGCATGCTAAATCTTTGGTACTAAATGACTTGGTGCATGTATGCTTAATATTGATATTTTGTTTAACAAACCTTTTAGGAAGATGTAGTTTCCCTCCTGGTTCTTTACATTATCAATTTTTTCTTTTACTTTGTCTGAGATCATGATTGCTACCCCTACATTTTTACTTCAGCTGAAGCATAATATATTCTGCATAACCTTGACTACTTTTACTTTTACCTTTATATTTACACAGAAAGAGTATCTCTGCTTCAAATATATTTTTGTATACAACATATTGTAGAATTTTGGTTTTTAAAATATGGTGTTACCTTCTTTCATTTTATGGGAATTTTCTTCCTATTCACATTTACTGTTATTGCTTACTCTCTGTATCATCATCCATTCATCATTTTTTTCTTCTGATCACCACTTCCCTCAATCTACAATCCATTCTATCTACTTGACTTTTCCTTTCCTTTCCTCTCTTCCCTATATGGTAAGATAAATTTATAAACCCAACAGGCATATGTTATTCCCTATTTAAGTTGAATCTGATGAGAAGTTTCAAGCAATTCTCACTCGCTTTCTTTTTCCTCCTCTACTATAAATAGGTCTTTTGTGTCTCTTCATATGATACAATTTGTACTCTTCTGACTTCCCCTTTCCTCTTCTTCCAGTATAATCATTTTTATGTTTTTTGCATCATCATGTAAAACTTGACTTATGCACACACACACTAAGTGTACTTCTTCTACTATAGATATAGTTTTCCAGAATTCCAATTGCCCTATATATGAGATTTAATCACTTTGATCTTAATGAATATTTCTTTTCTTTTTCTTTATTCATCTGTCTACTGTATCTCTTGAATCTTGTATTTGAAGATGGAATTTTTTCTTCAGCACTGGTCTTTTCATCAGAAAAATTTGAAAGTCACCTATTTTGCTGAATGCTTATTTAATCCAGAAAGACTATACTCACTGTTGCTAGGTAGTTGACTCTTGGTTGCAATTTAAATTCTTTTTGTCCTCTAGAATATCATCTTCCAGGCTCTTCAATCCTTTGATGTTGATGCTGCCATACTTCTGACTCTGGCTTCTTGGTATTTGAATTGTTTCTTTTTGGCTGCCTTCAGTATTTTCTTCTTGACTTGATAAATCTGGAATTTGGCTACAATATTCCTTGCTGTTTTCATTTTGAGGGTCTCTTTCAGGCGAAGACTTGCATATTCTTTCAATTACCCTCTAGGATATCAGAGCAATTTTCCTTGAAGGGCTTTTGAAAGATATTGTGCAGACTCCTTTTTTTAGTTATGGCTTTTAGGTAGTTCAATAATTCTTAAATTCTCTCTCCTGTATGTATTTCCCAGGTCAGTAGTTTTTTCAATGATGTACTTTCACATTTTCTTTTATGTTTTTCATTTTTAAATTTTTTTTGCCTGATTCTTGATTTCTAATAGAATCATTAGCTTCCACTTGTCCAATTTTGAAATTTTACAGAATTATTTTCTTCAGTTAAACTTTGTATCTCCTGTTTTCATTTGACCAATTACATTTTAAGAGTTGTTTTCTCTTTCCAATTTGAGCAACTGTATGTTTAAATGAGTTTTCTTCAGTCAGTTTTTGTTCTTCATTTTTCAAACTGTTGACTTGCTCTTGCATATCTCTGATTCAAATGTATTTTTGTATACAACATATTGTAGCATTCTGGTTTTTAAAATACTGTGTTATTTTCTTTTCACAATTTTTTCTACTTTATTTTAAAAATATTTTTTGAGCTCTTCCAGGATACTTTTTGGTCTTGAGACCAATTCTTTTACCCGTCTGGGCTTCACATATAGTGCTTTTTTCTGCTATCTTCTTCTGAGAGGGTTTTGTGATTTTCCTTATCACCCTAATTGCTTCCAAAAGTCAGGGAATTTTTCTTTTTCTGTTTCTCACTTAATTTGAACTCTGCTCCTCAACCACAGGGAAAACTTGATGCCCCAATACTTTCCCATTTCCCTGAAGTTGTCTGGTCTAGTTATGTTTTCTGGGTTGGGATTCTGGGACTCTCATTTTACCTTCTGTATTGGTGTTGGACCCTTCACAACTGAAATGTTGTGCCTTTGGACTGCTGAGCCAGGACCCAGGACCCTCAGTTACTGATTTTTGCTACAAATGAGATGCTCTTGCTGTATTGCCCATAATGCTCCCCTTCTATTCAAGTGATGCATACCTTTTCTGCAGTTTTTTCAGTTGGAGAATGCTCTATTCTGTCTTTTTGTGGGTTCTTTCACTCCAGAATCTTAAGTGGCTTGTTTAATTGATTTTTTCTGAGGCAATTTGTGAAGAACTCAGAGAAGTTTCTGGCTTCTCTCTTCCATCTTGACTCAGCAGAACCCCTTATTCTTGCTCAACTTTCTATTTGCCTCTTTTCTTAGTCTAATAATCATTTTGATGACTTCCTTTTTTTGATACTTTTGGCACTCAGTATGTTATTTGTAATTTGGTGATTACCAACATGCATTTCTCCATTGGTTTTATTATTATCTTTTTCTTGACTATTCAGTGTTTCCTTACACCAAGAAACTTCATATTTCTCCTGACCTTGGAAGAAACCCTCATTTGTGCTCTCTGTCTTTGCTGGCTATCATACTTTTTATTGCTAAACTTTAAAAAAAATTAAAGTTGTTTTGAACAATATGCACATGCACACTTTTGTTACAAAATTTCTTTCCACCCTCCCTTATGGCTAAATTCTTTTTTTTTTTTAGTTTTTTTGCAAGGCAATTGGGTTAAGTGGCTTGCCCAAGACCACACAGCTAGGTAATTATTAGGTGTCTGAGGACGGATTTGAACTCAGGTACTCTTGACTCCAGGGCAGGTGCTCTATCCACTGAACCACTTAGTCACCCCTATGGCTAAACTCTTAAGAGAAGGCAATCTACATTGGATGTCTCCATTTCCTTTCCCCTCATTCTCTTCTTATCTTCAATTTTATCATCTATTCTTATGATTTATCTAAAATTGCTTTTTTTCATTTAAATAATGGTCTTTTAATCGTCTACTCTAATGACCTTTCCTCTATTCTTAATCTTTTTGATCTCTCTGCAGCCTTTGACAGTGTAGATTACCTTCTTTTCCTTTAGATTCTCTTCTCTCTAAGTTTTTGTGACATCACTGTTTCCTGATTCTCTTCCTGTCTGACCTCCCTTCAGTCTTTGCTACAACTCCAACTCAGGCCCCACTTACTATGGCTGTCTTCTAAGGCTCTATTTTGACACTTCTTTTCCCTCTATACTATTTCAATAGATGTTTCTATCAGATTCCATAGGTTTTAATTAACATCTCTATGTACCTGAGTCATTATATATATATATATATATATACATATATATATATATATATATATATATGCAACCTTAACCTGTTTCACCATCTCTAGTCTCACATCTACAATTGTGTTTTAGACATTTTGATGTGTATGTCCCTTAGACATCTCAAAATCAACATGTTCAAAACTTCCTGTACATATTTTGATTGTGTGTAGTTATTTGCATGTTATCACCCCAATTGCATTGTGATTTTAAGATCAGTATCTGCTGTATTGTTTTGTTTTTATCTTTTTCCCCCCCTTTCTTTGTATTTGTGGTCTTTCACACAGTGCATAGTAGGGATTTAATAAGTACTAGTTGATTGACTGATCATTCTTTGAGCTAGATATTGTGGGAAATTTTATCCAATTTTATTCATACAGAACTGAACTCTTAAGGCAATTTCAAGTCCATGCTCCAGCTGTCATATCTAGTTGCAGAACAAAGACAAAAAACTATATTCTAACCAAAGTATAATTAAATTTTGAGCATTTGACATGATAAGTGATAATGAGTTAGTCAGATGAAGTGAACCAAGGTAATGTATTTCCCTTTCCAAGTAAATTTAACATTTAAGTTCTATTAATGGCGAAGCTTTTAGGCACTTAGCAAGCTAGGAAAAAAGTTTCTCACCTCTTAAGGTAAGTCTGATAAGTAGCTGCCTAATCTATCTATTATTTATACATACTTAATCTGGGATAAGATACAAAAGTCTTGGCTTAAAAATTACAAATATGTAAATACATATGTATTGAGTAGGCACATTTTATATGCATACAAATGGATATTATTTTTCCTAGTCTCATGCCTCATTACTTTAACTGCTGTGCCAAATATTTTTTTTA
This sequence comes from Macrotis lagotis, assembly GCF_037893015.1. Taxonomy (NCBI): domain Eukaryota; kingdom Metazoa; phylum Chordata; class Mammalia; order Peramelemorphia; family Peramelidae; genus Macrotis; species Macrotis lagotis. Next base: position 458,243,604 of record NC_133666.1, on the reverse strand, counting down.
AATGAGGAAGAACAAGGAATAATCACTTCTATAAATGTATCTCTTTACAAAGATGTGTATATGTGCTTATGTTCTACAATTGTGGAACACAATGTGAAACACTGAGTTGTTGAGAGTCGGATTTTTTTCTAATGTTTTGATTCTATTTTGCTTTTTTTAATTTTCCTCTTTTTTGTTTTTTTTTTTCCTTTGGGGTAAGAATAATAATATTTGAAATAAGGATGATCTATTGGTGAGCAATGGGAGAGGAATATAGGAAAATGTCAATACAAAATAAAAGCAGAAGATATCAATAACAAGTATTTTGAATAGGTTTTCATTTCTGGCTAGGGAGCAGTGTTTTATCGTAACAACAAATCTCCTTCTGTGGGAGAGTCATATGCAAAGCATCTGCTCCTGTTAAGATTTTCACTTTGTTTTATATAAAGACATTCATTCATTTATGTTACATAAAGACATTCATTCATTTGTTCATTCACATAGCAATTGTTTAAGTGCCAACCATATGAAAGGAATATTCATCTCAATGAATTTATCAATTAGATTCAGTCATTAAGAGATGGAGATACTTCCTTCATTTAAGGCAATGTGCTGTATTCTGTATGGGATAAAAAAGAATAAAAAGCAGTCTTTCACTACATGGAGAATAAGGCTCAGAAGGGAAACAAGTCCTGTAGAAAATCAACTGAAATCCTTAAAATGCAAAAGTAGAATTAGAGTGATAACAGTGCTGTTTTGTTCTGAGCAGGAATTGATTATTTCTGTTTGGGATGAATCAGAGAAGCCTTACATAGAGCCTTAGATCTTAAAGTAGAATAGGACAATCTGGCCTCATGAGTTGAGGGTTAATAAGTAGAATTTCTCAGTTTCTCTTAAGTTAGATTTATATTTATATTAGGGAAAAATCAAAGGATTCATTCTACTTCCTATTGCCTTTGATTTTAAAAATAGCTATTTTAAAACAAAAAGTGAGTTGACAAATTATCTTTCACTATGTGACAGAAATAGTCAGCATGATCACCCCTGAGGAGGAATGCAAAAATATCTAGAAGAGGGAAAACAGCTCCTACTTACTTTTAGAAATCTAAGCTCTATGTCAGAATTCAATTTTACAAGAATAACTTTAGTCAAACTGGTTAGAACACACATATTATTAGAAATAGAACATTTATGTTCCTTGAGGGGTGGGGTGGGTGGGTATTCACATTTAGAAATATTTAAAGCTCCCCTACAAAAGATGTACATTTATGCAGTATAACTCAATGGAATTCAGGCATCAAACAATGACATAACAATCTAGATTAGGAGGAAGCTGCACAGAAGGACAGATGGCCTTACTCTACTTGGCTGAAACTATTGTGACTTGGGAATAGGAGTGAACTCCAAATGCCAGAAGCCATCCCAGATGGTACAGCCAACATACTAGAGAATACATTTCAATAATCATTTAAACAGCAAGCATAACACTTACAGAAATTAGCATTCAGTTCACTTCTGGGTAATAGTGCCCTTCCCTCTTGAGGAATTTTAGGGTACATCAGCAGTGACATATAAAAATCTTATTTCAATTTTCTTTTAAAAAAATCAAGAGTATCAGTTTTTGGGGAATCATGATCTTAGAACTTAAATTTAAATCAAACTAACATATTTATTCAGTTCCCACTACATGAAATACATCCATTAAGTCCACCCTGTGAAAGAGAGAGACAAAATTAGATTATATTCCTGTTCTCACAGAACTTTTAGCCTAATACAGGAGACAGAATATAATGACATAAATTGAAAATATCAATAAAACTTTTAAAGAACAGAGACAATAATGGAAAGGATTCCTCAAGGTAATGATTATTAACAACAATTAATAAGCATTTGGAATGTACAAATTACTCTTCTCGACACTAAGAACTACTCTAATTGCTAAATGAATTATCCATGTCAAGTTCTTCCCCTGGTACTTCTTCTTTTATACATGCCCTGATTTTTAGACCATACATTCAAAATATTTGAAACAAAGTAGAATGTAAATTAAAGCAATTGGAGTTTGGTTCATGATCAAAATAATTTGAAATGAGAAACTAAAAACTCTTTTGGATGATGGATTATCCAGTTCCTCATGACCATGGGATTATTAGTTCTGATGTTCAGGGCATCTGAATGGATGAATAAGTGAATGAATATAATCTCAAATTTAACCTTATTTCCTCTTATCTACAAGATTTAGCCTGAGTACTTTTGCAGTTTCATTATAGTATGCTTGTCAATAATTTAGTTTCAGCAATATATCTTTGAGCATTGAAGGAAACACTTTTAAGGTCTTTAGAGGATATGATTTCTCTGTCAACTGAGATCAATGTATAATATGAAACCAATCCTTCTGTGGGGGGTGGGGGTAGGGAAGCAAGAATGGGGGAAAATTGTAAAACTCAAAATAAATAAAATCTTTCTTAAAAAATAAAGTCTTTAGATACAATTGATAATTTTATTAAATAAAAACAGTAACAATATTCCAAAAATAAAAATAACATGGAGGCAGCTAGGAGTCAGGATGGTCTGTGTTTGTCTAATCTCAGCTGCTTACTAGCTGTGTGATCCTGGAAAATCCTTCAATCTCTCTATACCCTTTAAGGAATGGTAATTGAATTTAATCTTTCTCAGTAATAAAAATATTTAAGAGGCAGATACTTATAATATTTGAGGAGATCAGAGAGGAAAGCTTCTGTTGCAATTTGTTGCTTTTTCTCTTGGCAGGAATCAAAGTCAACTTATAGAAGAAGTGGTCAAGAAGGCAAGAGATTTTACTTATGTCTTCCTGCAAGACACACTACACAACACACAACACAGAAACACAAAGAGAGAGAGAGAGAGAGAGAGAGAGAGAGAGAGAGAGAGAGAGACAGAGACAGAGACAGAGACAGAGAGACAGAGACAGAGACAGAGACGGAGAAACAGAGAGACAGAGAGACAGAGAGACAGAGACAGAGAGAATATCCTTAAGTATCTAGGACTTATATAGTACTTAAGGTTTTCAAAAAGTTCTACATATTTTAATTCATTGATGCACTCTTAAGAGCCTCACAACAATCCTCTGAGGTAGGCATGATTTTTATATTTCTCTTACAAATGACTACTGTAATATCATTATTGCACAATATATTAGTTTTTTAGCAGGTACATTGTTATATAGTAGCTTTATTGTATGCTTGTAACTAAAGTCCACAATTATTCTATATACAAAATTTTCTTAAGTGGTCTCACCCTTACTATAGACTTGCTGCTGAATTTTTTTTCAGTTGAAGTACAGATATTTGTATTTTCTGCCTAATAAATATCATCTTTTAAAATTTCAACCATTTTTCTAATCTATTGATGATTTAGAATGTGGTTACGTTAATCGTTATATAACTTGCTTTATTCACAAATTTGTTAAATATGCTAACTGTGCTATAACTAGGCAGGTAATTATCAATTCATTCATTACCACAACAAAATAACTGCATTTTTAAGGTTTTTTTGTTTTTTTAGATTTTTCAAGGCAGTGGGGTTAAGTGGCTTGCCCAAGGCCACACGGTTAGGTAATTATTAAGTGTCTGAGATCGGATTTGAACCCAGGTACTCCTGACTCCAAGGCCAGTGCTCTATACACTGTGCAACCTAGCCGTCCCCATTTTTAATGTTTTAAAGGAATTTAAAGTAAATTCCATTTGTTGCTTTTTGGGATATTTCCACCAAAGTTCATTAAAGACAAGTTGGCTGATATACTCTGTTGAAATCTGACTATCATTTGAATTTGTTGCAGTTGATATTTACTTGTTTTAGTTGTACCTGATTCTTCTTGACCCTAATCAGTGTTTTCTTGGAAGAGATACTGAAGTGGTTTGTCATTTTCTTCTGTGGCTCATTTGATATATTGAAATTGAGACAAACGGGTAAATCATGAAAGTAGTATGTTTCTAAAGTCAAATTTGAATTCAGAAAGGAAAATATCCCTGATATCAGGCCAGGATTTCTATTCCCTGTTTTACCTAGCTGTCCTATATTTGGAAAACATGGATTTAAAATAAATTGAGCTTAACAAGCTCTAGGAATGTATAAGTATCCACCCCTTTCTTATTGCTATTGTAATCAAGGCATTCTCATTGATTTTGTTCTCAGATACAGAAAATCTCTACTTTCCCCTATATTTAATAATAAGAACAATTTGTCCAAAAGAGCAGTCACTGTTCTTGTTAGAAAATCTATTGTCAGTCAGCTTAATCTCCATGTAAAGTACACTGTCTCTTCCAACACACCAGGGATGAATGAATGCTTGTTATTTCAACTTGATAGTCATATAACATAGTCCTAGTCCCAAGATTTTACTTCAGAAACCAGAAATATTGAGAAAAAGTTTGTCCTTGATCATAAGAACATTTATCCAGAAAATTTGTGATTTATAATCTAGGAAAATCAACTAAAAATAATTGAAAAAAATAACTTCAGGGGGTGGCTAGGATAGAGCACCAGCCCAGGAGTCAGGAGTACTTGAGTTCAAATCTGACCTCAGACACTTAATAATTACCTAGCTGTGGGGCCTCGGGCAAGACACTTAACCCCATTGCCTTGCAAAAAAAAATAACTTCAATAAACTACTAGTAGCACATAAAGTAAGATAGGAAGAGTAATCAGACATTTTGCATTTACTTTAAAAATTCAGAGAAAAAATTGAAAATAAAATTCTATTATAAAAAGTCATGACGTATATAAAACAACAGGTAGTCCACCTACCAAGATGTACTCAGGATGTATATGTAGTCAACTACATAACCCTCTTTAAAGAAATAAAGACAGATAATTGGAAAGATAACAATTCCTCACATTATGATTTTTATTATATTAGACTAAATAATTATTTTTGCAAAAGAGGCATACTAACATACTCTTATGTTACTAACAAAGTAACTCAGGATTTTTTTTTCTATAAATAGACAAGGTAATCATTTTCCCTGACTGCAGTCCGGTCAAATTGGTCTTCTCTTTACATGCAATATCTCATTTCTAATTTTTGTGCCTTTGCAATGGCTTTATCTTTGTCCTTCCTGCTTGGAATGTATGTCCTCCTCAATTGTGTATCCTAAAGTTTCTCTCTTACTGTAAGACAAAATTCAAATTCAGCTTCTCCCGAAAATGTTTTAAAAGGATCAACATAATTGTCCTTCTCAAAATACCATGTATTTAAATTCTCTGCATTTAGGTTTATTTTATGTATTTATTCTGGACATGCTTGTCTATATACATAATATTTCCCTCACTAGAATGCAAGCTCCTTGAAAGCAGAAACTGTTTCATTTACCCTTTCAAACACTCAGCAACTAACAGAAAAAAATAGGTACATAATGAAAATTTATAAATTCATATTTTTCAATAGTAAAGTATCACTGGAACAAATTAATTCAATAAGAAACAACGATAGTAATATAATGCTTAATAAACCCAAGGATACCACCTAGTGGAGTAATGGTTTCCCATTTGATAAAAACTACTGGATAAACTATAACATAAAATGATTCAGTAGAGAATACTTGCTTTAACAAGTAAAGGTGATGATAATCTAAGAAAAAAAGACAAGTTTGTTTACATACAGTTGAAAAGCTTTTCAGAAAGTAAAATTTATAATTAAAATTAGAAAAGAAACAACTGGAAATAATTTCCATAGAAAATGTTCTTTATCTAAAGAATATATGTAACAATAAATACAAAGTAATTCCCCCAATAAAGAAATAATCAAAACTTATGAATAAGGGGTTTTCAAAGAAATAAAAATATCAACTATCATGTGAAAATTTCAAAAGGGTAGAAAACTGCAAAATAAAAAATTGAGATATTTGTTTCATATCTTTCAATTTGGCAAATATGATGAAAGAAGAAAATAGCATTTATTTGGAAGGGCCTTGGAAAGAGAAAAAAACGAATTTCTGATTGGTGTACATGTCAATTGATTCAACTATTCTTAATTAACAAACTATTATTAACTGCCTTGAGGAGATTTAAGTCTAGGCAAGAAGAGACTTAAAAGATACATGATTATTGCCTATGAGTAGCTATTGAGCTATCACATAGAAGAGGAATTAGTTCTCATTGATTCCAAAAAGAAGTAACAGACATAAGGAATGGAAGAGGCAGGGATAGATTTTAGCTTCATAGGAAGAAAAGCTGCTTCTCAATTGCAGTTTTTCCAGAGAAAAATGGAATTTTTTAAAAGGTCATGAGGTAGCTGCCATTATAAGTCTTTAGGTAGTTAAAGAACAAATAATTTAAGAGGATGTTTTAGAGGTGTCTCATTTAGGCTCAGGCTCATATATTAGAATGACCCTTGAACAATGTCTGTAAATAAAGGTTCTTTCTCAAACAACTAGCAAGTATCCTAGCTAAGAATCATATTCATGTCTTCTTATTTCAAGTAGTGTCTTTTTATGTTATCATTCTTGAACAAAATGAACTTTGCCTAAATTTTATAATTCATACGTCATATAAAAATGCCAAATAAAATTAATATTTGATTGGGGGACAGAGACAGAGACACATAGCCAGAGAGAGAAAAAGAAACAGAGACAGGACACAGACAGACACAGTCAGAGAGAGAGAGAGAGAGAGAGAGAGAGAGAGAGAGAGAGAGAGAGAGAGAGAGAGACACCTAACAGAATTCAGAATTGGATGGTTTGGTTAAGGTTTAATCTAAGTAGTAAAGCTGGTGAACCTCCTTATTTTTTAGGACCATAATGACAATTGTAAATGATTTTACATGACTTTAAAAGAACAAAATATAAGGCTGGAGTGATGGAGAATCTTTTATTCCATTAAATTCAACAAAAAATATCAAGCACTTCCTTTATGCAAAATGCAGAAGTAGGTATAAGGATAAGTAACTCCTTACTCTGAAGATATTCTTGGGGTATTAGAATAGAAAAAGTGATGAAATTTGGATTAAAACATATAATAAAATTAAAACTGTGGTGGTCTAAAAATCTTTGACTTTGGTCCTATTTTCTGTCACAACAGATTGTTTCCTACTTGATCCATATGACATAATTTTTTACTGATTGATTGTTTTTCTTAAATCTGATCTACCTGGAAGCTTCTATGCTAACCATTTCTGTAGGAGGTACATTCTAGCCACTTCCAAATACTTCTGTGACATCAGATATTAAAAACCAAATCTGATTGTCCTCCTACAAAACCCATATTTTTCTGACTTAGTAAGGGTTGACTCTTAGCTTCCCTAGTTTATGACCTGTATCTCCATGCACTGAAAGTCACAGTGTTTTTCAACTGTTCCTAGTCTTTTAGATTTTGGTTCCTGTCACAGGTTTGTGGATTTTTGCCTGATGGAAATATTAACATCTATTCTGATCAGAAGAAATGCCAGTGGAGCTAGGAAAGCCAAGATCAAACAGCATATTCTCTCTATGAAACTATTACTGAATCTTCTGTGTTCTGGAGACTACTGTACTTCAAATACAGTTGCATCCGTTTTCTAGTATCCTTATTTTGTTGCCCCTTCTTTCCATTCTGTACTCTGTTCTGGGGTTCCCATTAAATCTACTATTGTATTAGTTTATTTCAACAACTTGAAGACCCTTTGTTTTCAACATCACAGGCTAGTCTAACATTTTACTGTTTAAGCTGTGAATGTCTTAAATGTTTTATGAAGATTACAATGAACAGGAACAGGAACCAATGAAGGAAGACTAAATTTTAAATAGCATAATGACATTATTTTGAAACTGAGTCACAGATATGAAAAAAGAACTACAATTGTATTTGATTCACCCATATTTTAGTTGATAATCAAATCAAATAGATTTGCGCACAGCATTTAACCAAGGATAGGTTGAAAAAAATTCCTCATATAAACAACCCAATAATATCCTTATCTTTGAATTATAAGAATAGGAAAATGTTAATTCTAAAAGAAATAATTTCTTATTCCTCTCTTTCTTAAACTCTGAGAGAGAAAACAGAGGATCTCATTTTTTAATTTCAATAATAAAATGAAAATAACATTTCTATTACCTATCTAATCCCAGTTTATATGTATTAAATTTATTAGTTCCAACTAACAGAGCTCTTTCTTTTGGTATTGCCACAGAAATTATTCTTCAGTATTCAATGACACATAAAACCCAATTCCTGGTTTGAGAGTATGATTAACCAATTTAAATAGTGCTTTATTCAATGATGGTTATTATAAGAGAATGAGAAGCCTAAGTATAATTTATGGTAGGTGCCAATGATGATCAAAACAAGATCTCAAATGCCGGTGCAAATGAACAAAAGCATCCATTGCTGGAAAGTGATACACTACAAATAGCTGGTCCATTTCGGAAGATATCTGGTTTTCTGAACCTTATTCACTCACAAACTCTGAGAACACAGAAATTAATCACATAGGAGAAAATAGCACCACTTGAACTTTACAGTAGCATTAAGATGAACATTTCCAGACAGTGAATATGATTTCAAATCCTCTTCAGAACTTCATAGAGAAAGATTAGATTGGATCCTATTTGTCAATTGAGTTATTAGTTTGTTTTATTTTTTTTTAGAAACATCATTTCTTTTTCCAGTGTACTTGAGATTCATTAATAATGAAGGTTTCCATAAATATCTTCCTCATAACCTGATTATATTTGGTTACCTTCAAACCAATCAGTTCATTTTCTCCCCACATGGTTTCCTACTAAATGATTGATATTATGCTTTCCTTTAAATAACCATTGCTTTTCAGTCCCCTTCTCCCAACTTTCTTGGACTCAGGTTTAATTCAGATGTTTGTTTATTATTTTAATGTTTGCTACTATTATAGTAATTTATCAATATACCTTTGTTTTCCTTATGTAGGGTACAATGGAAAGAGTTTTGGCTTTGAAAGCAAAGGACCTGTATTCAAATACTGCCTCTCATGTTTACTGCTTATGTGACAGTCCTCATTCCACTATCTAACAGACAAGGATTTTGTGGATATGATATTTTAAAATAGTTTTTGTTCTTCATCCTTTATTTTTGAAGAGGACCAGTGATTTTAAAGTACTATATTAATGTATGATATTGTATTACCTTTCAACCCAATCTGTCACCTCCTTCACTTTCAAGCTGGCCTGCCTATAGCAGTCTCTCCAACCTCAATTTGGAAGTGCTTCTCTCAGGCATGTGTTAAAAGTATTGTTATATTCACTGTTTTACAGATGAGAAAACTAAAAATGAGAGAATAGAGGATTTGTTCAATTTAACAAGAATCTATTAGGTGCTTTCTGTGGTAGGTACTCTACTAGATGCTAAGGTTAAAAAGATAAAAATGAAACACTCTTCTCTCCAGAGTTCATATACTAACTTTTGAAAAGTAATATGTAAACAGATAATTACAAAATGTATTCAAAAGTAAGGCAAAGTAATTGGAGGGGGGAAGGAAACAAAGCCTCCTGTTCCACCCCATTACTCAGTACTCAAAAGTTAGACTTTGGGGATAGTAGCAAAACATACTTCTTAAGCATGCTAGGTTTTTCAGAGCTTTTTTTCTTAGAACAGCTTTGTAAGATAGGACATGTGAGTACATTTACCACTCTAGAGAGTAGAAAATGAAAAATAGAGGAAATTGAAGTTCATATTGGTTAAATTATCTGCCCACAGCACACAGCAAGTATCCAAAGTCTAATTTAAACTGTTTTCTTGACTCCTAGTCCAATCCTTCATCCATCAGTCAATCAACATATATTTAATTAAGCACCTACTAAGTACTAGACTTTATCTTATTTGCAGAGAATACAAAGGCAAAAATGGTCCTTATTGTTAAAGGAGTTCACAGTTTAATTATTAAGACAAAGAACAAACTATGCAATATTCCATTCAGTTCTCCAATGTCTCATGGCTGGGAAGTAAAACATCTAAAGGTCCTCCTCCTGAAGGTTTCGAATTTTTTGTTGCTGAAATTTTCATATAACTTGGCTTGAAGTATCAAGTGTGAGATTCCAGTAGTAATCTGTAGATCTGTAATTCAACACTTTGCAGTCTTTATTCAAAAGTTCTGGCAGGATTTTTTCCTGTAGCTCTCCAAAGGACTTGGTTTTTAATTTATCACCCTGTTCTGAGAGTCCTATCCTTTTTTTTTAGGTTTTTTTTTGCAAGGCAAATGGGGTTAAGTGGCTTGCCCAAGGCCACACAGCTAGCTAATTATTAAGTGTCTGAGACTGGATTTGAACCCAGGTACCCCTGACTCCAAGGCTGGTGTTTTATCCACTAAGCCACCTAGCTGCCCCGAGTCCTGTGATTCTTAAATTATATCTCTGCAAACTGCCTTCAAGGTTAGATTATTTGGCTTATAAAGAATTCACGTATTCCAATTCTGTTTTCTTTATATTTCTTTTGCAAGTTTTTCTTTCACTTTCTTAAGTTTGACCCTGCTATTCTTAATCCAGGAAGCATTTCTCACATAAACTTTAAACTGTAAGAAATACCTGTACTGCCAAGTGGGACCACTGCAAGACCTTGTTACATTTCTGAAGATACTTCTCTGGAGGGAGGGTCATTTACATTGACATTGAGAAGTTTTGGCCACTCTTTGTAACAGATATCATCTCAGGAGCTGCCTTCAGTAATTGCCATACATTGAAGAGCATCAGGGTTTGATCAATCTGTACAGCTTTCCTTTTCTTCTTAGTATTATAGCCTGCTCTCTCATTTACTATGAGATGAAGAATCAGAGAGACCATCAATCCAAGTCCTTTGGAGAGCCATGTCCCTGGGTATTGGCTCCTCTCCGTGCCAGTGGTGATACCAGGACCAAAGGAATGATCTATTTTCTTGTCGTTTAAAGTTGGCATCCATTTATTTAGCCTATTTAATTTTGTTTATTTTTGACTTTTCATGATTTTTACATCAAGGTAGCAAAAGAACTATATTAATAAAAATTACTATATTAGAAAATTAATAAAAATTCTGGAAGGCATATAACTGGAGAATATTGTTTGTTGTACATCCTTTCTTTTCTTTTTTTTTTGCAAGGCAATGGGGTTAAGTGACTTGCCCAAGGCCACACAGCTAGATAATTATTAAGTGTCTAAGGCCGGATTTGACCTCAGGTACTCCTGACTCCAGGGCCTGTGCTCTATCCACTGCACTGCCTAGCATCTCCCATCCTTTATTATCAAAGAGGATCAATGACATCATGAGTGTAATGTCTTGACTTACATGTGAGATGGATTTAAATGAGAGCCCAGAACTTCTACCAGGCTTTTCATTCCTCACCTCTACATGGTTTTTCACTCCATTGATATTGTATCTCCATGCTGAGCATTCTTTTTTGTCTTCCATTTGTTTATTATGTTCCCCAAGACAGCCTGTCCTTCCTTTTCTTATTTATCACTATAACACTTAACAGTGCTAGAGAATATAATTGGTAAATAAATGTTTTATATCATTCAGATAGGTAGATACACACACATACATGCCTACATCCATTTGCATACATATATACATGAATAAACAAATGTTAGTTACTATGCTATTCTGTATGTTACTTTGAGCAAATCAAATAAGCTCAATGGAATTTATCTGTGATAAGAGATAGCTAAACCTGGGGATTACTTTTATGTAACTTAATCATTTTGTAGATGTAAAAATTACAGTAATCTATTTCCCCTTACAAAATAAAAAGTTATTAAGAAAAATATTTGCTGGTTGTTGATTTTCCTTTCAAAGAATAACTTCATGCTGCCTATCACAAATGTATATATGGATTGTTGAAATTTCACAATTTAATATGGGATATATATCAGCCAAAAACCAAAAACAAATGATGCCTGGAGCGGAACTGAACATGAAAAGTATATAACAAATTCTGTTGATGGACTGACAAACCCATCATGCTAGGAAAAAAATTCTCAAAACTTCTTTCAGTTAAAGATATCATCAGGTGACAAACTATCCTATTATGACAATATTGGGACTGATATAGAAGATACTGGGTATTTTTTGATGCCTTCAATATTTAGTTCAACCCTTACTTTGCCCCTTTTCAATGAGAGAGAACTCATTTTGCTCAGGTGGCTGAATATTTTCTGCCTTATCATTCCCAGATTCAGCAGCTGCCCAGGTATAATTGTTTTGACAACCACTGAGCAACTTTTTCAGGTAATGAAACTATATTTGGAAGGTTCCCAGTATGGTTAAAAATGGGTCATAGTAGGAGAAAGTTGATAAACTGAAACCTCCAAAGCAATAAGAATAATTGTGAAACTGACTCAGATTGGGTTATTTCTACATGTACATTTATGTTTTCCTAACTTGGTCTTTTCAAGCTTCTTATTTATGGTTTTGTTTTTAGATTGTAAAAAAGAAAGCAAGGAATAAATGAATTGGAGCACTGAAAATAGAGAGAAAAGTCATTTGAAGATTGAGCTAATATTTGAAAGGAAGTAAAAAAAAATCTCACTTTGAAGGCAGATGAACACAAGTTAATGTAGCTGACTGTGGTGCTGAAAATCATTATGCTTTACCATGCTAACATGATGTAAAACCAATTCTTAAATTTGAAGTCTGGTTTAAACAAAAATCTTGAAACTAAAATGGTTGCCAACTTCACAATGTGAAAAATGAGTTTTAAAATGTTAATGGACATTGTTTTTGCATTAACCCCAAATTAGAATCTAAATAACCTTTGAATTTTCTGGAATTTTTGACATCAGGACTATATAGGACATTTTTGTGTCCTTATATAAATAGGATGGGCCATTTTATATAAAATGTTTAATTACAAGTTGAATCCTTCTGTAATATTTCTCTTCATATGCTCTTCATTTTTTCTTCATTAGACAAAAAGTCTACCTCCAATTTGCCAATGATTATCTTTCCACCTTTTGCTTGTTAATGAGCAAAGAACATAGATTTATAGGTTTTGGGTAAGTTAGAGGTCAGATAATTCATATTATCCCTTCATTTTTACATTTGAAAAAAATCAAGATTCTGACATATTAAGTGATTTCTCATGACTAAATCATGATGTGAACTTTGGTTCTGTGGCTTCCTCTTTCCGTTTGACTAAGGGTCACAATGAAGAAGGAGGATCATATTTGCTCCCTGTGAGTAAGACAAAAATTAGAGGAAGACAGATTTATTCTCTTATTTAATGAATAACTTTAAAATGCTCAGAACTATTAAAAATAGGCTGCTAAGTTAGGAGGATGGGTAGAGAAGGCTTTGATTTACTGTTTACTGACAAGTACTCTTGACCATGTATCTGCAAACCTTGCACTCTAAGTAAATTGAGTTTTTTGTCATTAATCAGCCATATGTTTGAAGCTTATTTCCCCTAAAATTCATCTATATTATTGTTAATATTTAAAATATACCCCCCCTATTCTATAAAGGTGCCTCTTACTAAATTTATCTCCATATAGCTAAATCTTACCAATTCTTCACATGAACATTTTTCATTCAATATCTCAAAAATAAAATGGGATACCTTTGGGAGCAAGTGGCTTTTTCCATTGCTGGAAATATGCACTCAAATGATGGGATGGTCACTTAGAAGAGTTCTTTTAGAAAATCTTCAGAAACATGTTGGGTCTGAAGTCTCTCACATTCTATTCCTAAAATTGTTCTAAAACTGCACATATTTTCAAAGGTGGTGACTTCAACTCTATTTTCACTCTAATTTTTAGATAATATTTGTATTTCTATGTTTTTAAATCATCCTATTATATTAATTTTCAGGTTTGATTTATACCCTCTTCCACTTAAGTATTCATCTTTTCCATTTCCATGATATTTGTCACATTCATCAACTCACAAGTTTTTTAATTGAATCTTGGTTTTTTAGTTTCTCTCTTGAGTTGTATCAAATTATCTTCTAGATATCTTCAACTAATTGTATTAAATTTAATAATCTTAATACATCATTCTCCTCAAACTTTTTTTTTGTCCAATGACTCTATTTGTATAGATGAGATCATCATTATCCAGATGATCTAGGCTTAATATACTTTGGAGTCATCTACAGCATTCCCCTTTTCTCACTTTCAGTTGATAGTTTCTGTTCATCTTATCTTTTCAGTGTAAATATTTTTTTATACTTTTGTAAAGTTTAAGATGTTAAGGGGCAAATGCAAAGCCTATGAAATGAAATGAGACCCTTACAGTTGTAAATGAAGCATTCCATATGTTCTTGCTCATTTTTTTTTATTTTTGAAGAGGACCAATGACATCATGGAGCAATGATATTTTGACTTGGTTGTAAATTGAGTTTAAGAATTAAACGAAATTGTCAGCCTTACTCTCTCTGTAAGAGTCATTGAAGTCCCCTGTCAATACAAAAGTCTAGGCAACTGAAAAAGACTGAGAATGCAGTGGATGACCTTGGCATCTTCAGTGTCTGACCAAGCTTTAAGAAATTCACAGTGCTTCCTGTACCTGCTTTCAAAGCAGCTGGCACCAATTGTTCTCATCCTCCCATTCTACCTTGGAAAGTTTTCAGGTTTAGGGCAGACATTACACCCAGCTCATCAATGAGGTTGCCCTCAATCTATTTAGCCTGTCTACTGAGACAATTTACCAGGATATGCAAGCTCCAACTTCTGGTAGGCACAGATAAGAGTTGAATGAAAGATAGACACAAAAGACTACAAGATAAAAGGTTTGAGTAACTCAATTGCAAAAGAAAACATTAGATGAGATAATTAACTTGCCCTAGAGTACAGATATGCCTCAATATCTTTGATCTTTAATAATCTTTAACATTCATTTTTCATAAGACAAAAACAAGTAACTTGAGAAATGTAAGTGGGTAGTCTCTTACCATAAGTTAGGATAAGATTCCTCACCAAGGGAAACCACAAAGAAAATTATCACACAAAAATCTATATCTCTCTTAGCTTCTGTCTGGGAAATGAGAAAGCTCAGAGCTGAGATCCTGGAAGACACTAAGCTGAGTTGTTCTATCTTTTCAGGAAGGGCACAGGGAAGTCACACTAAAGAAAGAATTGTTAAGACCCTATTTAGAAATACCTAGGCAATTTTGAAGCTGAATTTGATAGATACTACAATTAAGCAATCAATATTGAGTCCAGGAAATTATCTATACAAATCTGCCCAGCACAGACCCCCCCCACTCAAATACTGAGTGATCTGTTCATTTTAGACTAGCTCAAATCATGCCATGAAGTGAACCAATCCTGAAACAATATAGCCTGCCCAACTCTTCCTTGCAATGAATTGGTGTGTGATAATAGAAACCATCTCCTGCAACAACTAAGTTCAGCAGATCCACTATAGATATTGAGATGCTCTATGTGGAGTCAGCTCAGTTTAGGAGTAGATTGATTTGCTAATAACCAAAAATAATACTTTTTTCTGATGAATTTGGTAAATATTCTCTAGAAAAAGAAATTATTGTGAGGCTTTTGATACTCTTGAACTGTGAATTACCTTGGTCACCTGTGTTCCCTAAGCATGTGTCTCACAACTACTACAAGTTAAGTTTGTGCCCATTCTCACTTCTACTCTCACTGTGCATTTTGAATATATATATATATAATATATATATATATATATATATATATATATATATATATAAACCACTGTTCTTGCTTTTCAGTAATCTAAATCTATGATCCTTTTTTCCTCTCCCTGGTCCTATACATATGTAAAATACACAAATAAATTCAATTTTTCTGCCCATAACCTATTCCACCCTCCCATAAATACATCCAATACACTCATTGCCAAAATTAACATTTCTAATTCAGTATTAAAATCCTTAGGCATATTTGTTTCACCCCTAATCTTGTGGGGAATCCTTCTAATTTATCTTCATTGAATATAATGCTTGCTGATGATTTTTAATAGATACTGTTTAATCATTTAAAAAAATCATAATTTTTCCTTTGCTCTCTCATGTTTTTTATTAGAAATGTGCACTGGAAAAGATGTTTTTAGCACCTACTGAGATAATCATGATTTATTTTAATTTTCTTATTGATACAATTATACTGAATGTTTTCCTAATACTGAACCTATGTGACCTTAGAGTTTTATCCTAGTGAAAACTTGTTATAATCTCTTTGTTAAAATTTTATTTAAAGTTTTTACAGCATTATTCATTAGGGAGATTGGTCTAAAATTTCCTTTCTCTATTTTGGTGGTTTGTGGTTTACATATCTGTTCCATGTTGGTGTCATAAAAGGAATTTAGTAGTACTTTATCTATTTTTTTGAAAAAGTTTGCATAGAATTGGAATTAAATTATGCATTAAATAGTTGTTAAAATTCACTTGTAAATCTATCTGGCACTGGAGTTTTTTTCCTTATGGAGTTCATTGAAGGCTTATTCAATTTTTTTTTCTGGTGAGGTTATTTAAGTATTTTATTTCCTTGTCTATTAATCTGGGTAGTTCACATTTTTGTAAATATCCATCCATTTCACTTATACCTTTGCATTTGTTGGCAGGCAGTTGGGCAAAATAACACTCAGTGATTACTTTAATTTTTCTCCTCATTGATATTAAGTTCACCTTTTTTATTTTTGATGCTGGTAATTGGGTTTTTTTCCTTTTCTTAATATAGATTTTGTTTTTCACCATAAAATCAGATCTTAGTTTTATTTATTAGTTCAATAATTTTCTTACTTTCAATTTTAATTTATCCTTTGATTTTCAGAATTTCTATTTTGGTATTTAATTGAACTGGATTATTTGTTATTTTTCTAGCTTTTTGAGTTGTATGAATAACTCATTCATCTCTTCTATCTCTATTTTATTCATGTAAGCATTTAGGGATACAAAATTTCCCATAATAGCTGCTAAGGTTTCATTCCACAAGTTTTGGTATGATATCTCATTATTGTCATTGGTTTTGGTGAAATTCTTGATTATTCCTATGATTTGTTGTTTGATCCACTAATTCTTTAATATTAGGTTATTTGGTTTCCAACTAAATTTTAATTTTTTTATAGATCTTTATTACATGTAATTTTAATTGCATCATGAAAAAGGATGCATTTAAGATTTTCCTTTTCTACATTTGATTGTGAGGTTTTTATTTCCTAATACATGGACTGTAGAGAAGAATGTATGTTCTTTTCCATTCATTTTTCTCTAGAAGACTATTATATCTAAATTTTCCAAAACTCTACTCTCATTCTTAACTTTCTCCTTTTTTTGTTTTGTGACTAGACTTTTCTATTTCTGAGTGAGAGAGGCTGAAGTGTTCCCCACTCATACAGTTTTACTATCTTTATCTTTCTGTAACTCCTTTATCTACTCCTCTAAGTATTTTGACGCAATATCACTTGGTACATATATGTTTAATATTAATATTATTTCATTGCCTATGGTACCTTTTAGGAAGATGCAGGTTCATTTCTTATCCCTTTTAACTTGATCTACTTTTACTTTTGCTTTGTCTGAGATCAGGATTTCTACACCTGCTTTTGTTATTTTAAAGCATAATATATTCTGTCCTAGCCCTTTATCTTCACCTGGTCTTATTTCTCTTCTTCAACTAAAAACATATTGTAGGATTCTAGTTTTTAATCACTTCTGCTCTTCACTTCTGTTTTCTTAGAAAGTTCAGCCTATTCACACATTTTATATTATTCTCCACCCTATTTCCCCCATTTGTGCTTTTCTCTCACCTTTTCCTGTCTTCCTAGTCATCTGTCCTCCCTTCTATCAATCCCCTTTTCTTATCTTCAATTCTTCCCCTTTTACTTTTACCCTTCTCTTTTGTATTAGTCCCTTCCTTCCCCTTTCTTTTACCTTCTCCCTCACTTCCCTGAAGAATAGAATGAATTTATAAATCTAGTTGGGAATGCATGTTATTCCTGAGAGTAAGATTTATTTGGTGTTCACACCCTTTCTTCTTTCCTTCTACTATGATAGATGCTTTATTTCTCATGATGTGGTATTTTATCTTCTAAGGCCTCCACCTTTTCCTACCTGTATAATCCTTTTTTTCATATCTTAATTGTTTTATACCTATTCCATACTCTCTCCCTCTATTAAGTATGCTCTTTTTAACTGACCTGATAATAACTCAATAGCTACACCCTCTATCCAAGTACACTGCAACTCTCCCATTAGAAATACAATTCTCAGCAGAGTCAAGATGGAGGTGTGAAAGCAGGAATTCCTGGAAACACTTTCCCATGGTCAAATTATGACTCAAGCTAAAATTTAGAGGGGGAGAACTCACAGAAAGACTGAGAGAGATACAATTTCCCAGTCCACATCAACTTAGAAGTTCAGTGGAAAAGGTCTGTTTTACCGGGATGTGGGCGAGGTGGGGGTTTGGAAAAAGTCAATGAGAGCACAGTCACAGTTGCAGCTGTAGCACAGTGCAGCCGGACTGGGTGCCTAGACCTCTGGGGGCACCTGGTTCCATGGCAGCAGGGGCAGTTTCCAGACCTCCTGGCCCCAGGATCACTGGGAACCGCTTGAAGGGGTGATAAGAAAACTCTGCAACACCAGAGTGACTACGGAGCATGCGCTGGCCTCAGATCAGTCCTGCAGTGAGAACCTGTAGCAAGAATCAGTTAAGCCAGACTGTATCCCCACAGCACAACCCACAGATGGTAAGGGGGTCTGGGGAGACTGCAGAGTGGTCTCTGCTTTCCCTGAGGCAGGACTCGGATGTTTGCCCACACTCAAATCTGCAGTTTGGGTTCAAAGCCTCTCATAAGACTTTGGAGGAATTAAGGTCCATGTGGCTTGTGCCAAAAAAACCTCAAAGTCTTGGAAGTGCAGTACATCAGTCATGGGCTAAGGAAATGAGCAAACAAAAGAAAAAAAAAGAATCTGACCATAGAAAATTACTTTGGTCCCCTGGACGATTCAGAAGATGACGAAATCGAAGCTTCTGTGTCCAAAACCTCCAAGAGAAATAGAAAATGGACTCAGGCTATGGATGAAATCAAGAAAGACTGAAAAGCAATTAAAGGAGGTAGAGGAAAAAATTGGGAGGAGAATTGAGTTATCTTCTTTATCATCAACTGTGGGAAAAATATTGAAGCAATTTCTTTAGTGAATTTATAATAAAGAAGGCAACTCATCCTAGAGTGAAATATATTTTTTCTCTCTCACTATTCTTGGGGTTTCTCATCTTTTTTGATGGGAAGGGGGATTTATGTTTACTCTCACAACAAGATAATTGTAATAATATAAAATATTTTTAAAAAATGGAAAAAAGAATATGTATACATCACATCCCTTAGTACATTCACAAAATTTTACCATATAATAGAACATAAAGGCATTTTAAAGAAGTGTTTTAAAAAATCTAATGTAATAAATACATTCTTTTTGGATGATCTAAAAAAAAGGAACACATTTTTCAAAAACCAAAAGAATCATTACATCATAATCATTTTATACCCACCTCCTCTTCAACTGTTCCAAAGGGAAAATGACCTCAAGACCTAAAGTTTCATTATGTTATAACCAATTTATATCTATACTGTCCAAGTGTTTTTCTTTCAACTATCTTAAGAGAAATAAAATTCTCAAGAGTTGTCTTCCTATGTGGGGATGCCCATAGTCTAGGCTAACTACTAACATTTTTTCTTTTCCATTCTCCTTTTTATATATCTCTTATATGAAGTTCATATTTTTCTCTTTAGTTCTAGTCTTTTTATCATATAAGTTTGAAATGCCTCTATTTCTTTGAAAATTCATCTTTTCCCAAGAAACACTTATCGATCAGATCTATGGAAAGAGGATGTTTATGACCAAATAATATTTAGAATACATTATAAACTACATAATGAATGATTTTGACTATATTAAATCAAAAAGTTTTGCACTAATAAAATCAATGGTGCCAAAATTAGAAGGAAAGCAGAAAGCTGGGAAACAACCTTCAGAACTAGAAGTTCTGATAAAGGTCTCATTTCTAAAATATATGGAGAATTGCATCAAATTTATAAGGTTACAAGTCATTCCCCAACTGGTAAATGATCAAAGGATATGAATAGACAGTTTTCAAGTGAAGAAATTAAAGCTATACATCATCATATGAAAAAACTCCAAAACATTGTTGATTAGAGAAATGCAAATTAAAAACAGGTATAAATTATCACCTCACACCTCTCAGATTAGTTAAGATGAGAAAAAGGGAAAATGGTCAATGTTGAAGAGGTTGTGGGAGGATTGGTATGTTGATGCATTGCTAGTGGAGTTGTGAATGGTTCCAACTGTTCTGGAGAGCAATATGGAACTATGCCCAAAGAGCATTAAAAAAAAAACCCATCTTTTAATACCCTTTGACACAGCAAAGTCCAATTCTAGATCTATATCTAGAAGAGATTATTCTAAAAATGGGAAAAATCCTACATGTTCTAAAATATTCATCTCAGCTCTTTTTGTTGTGGCAAAGTGGAAATTGAGGGGGGGGGATGCCCTATGATACATGAATACTATGGAATGTTATTGCTCTTTAAGAAAACATAACTGGTCAAACTCTAGAGAAGCATGGAATGACTTACAGGATCTGATGCCAAGCCAAGGGAGCAGATCAAAGAGAACAATGTTCACATTAATAACATTTGAAATGATCAACCTTGTGTGTATAGACAAAAATAAATAACAATATAATTAAATAAAATGTATATGTGCATATGGATAAAAAATTAATTGATGAAAAAATTCATCTTTTCCACTGAAAGAAAATGCTGAATTTTGTAGGGTATTAGATTCTTGGTTGCAATATAAGTCCTTTTGCTCTTCAGAATGTCATATTTCAGGACCTCTGATCCTTTAATGTTAGCTGATAAATCCTGTGTATTCCTGACTGTAGATGCCTGGTATTTAAAGTGTTTCCTTTTTGTTGTTGTAGTGTTTTCTGTTAACTGATAATTCTGAAATTTGGCTACAATATTCCCTGGACATTTTATTTTGGGATCTCTTTCTGGGGATGATGGATTGATTTTTACAAGGACTTTATCTTATTGTTCTACAACAGAAAGGCAATTTTCCACGATAATTTCCTGCATCATATTGTCTAGGCTCTTTTTTTATTGTGGTTGTCAGGTAGACCAATAATTCATGAATCATCTCACCTGGTCATTTTGTCCTTGGAGATATTTTATATTTTCTTCCTTTTCTCCCTGTCTTTTAGTTTTGTTTAATGGAATTTTGATGTCTCATAGAGTCAGTAGTTTCCATTTGTCCAATCCTAATTATTAAGCTTTTATTGTCTTCGATTTGAGTTTCTCTTTCCTTTTCCAACTGATTAATTTTATTTTTAGATGAGTTTTTTTCCTCTTCCAGTTGGGTAATTATACCTTTAAAGGAGATTTGTTTTATTTTTTCATTCAGTCAATTTTACCTTTAAAGGTATCGTTTTCTTCAGTCAATTTTTCATAATTCTTCTGCCTGACTCAATTTTTTTCCCAAGTTTTATTCTTCTTCTCTTTTGGGGGTTTTAAAATTCCTTTGGACTTCCAAGTTTTAATTGAGATCAATTCATAAACCCTTTGAGGCTTCAGATGTAAGCATTTCATCACTCCTATCCACTTCTGAAATGATATTTTTATTATCCCTATCAGACTTGTAGATTTCTATAACTTGTTTGCTCATTTTGATAATTGAGCTTTGCCCCTGGGGCACAGAGGGTATAGGCCCAAGTTTGAGTTGAGGACTGGTTTTCTTGCTTGGTCCCTGGATTTCTTTTCTGGAATCTCTGTTGTTCTTCATTAACTCCTTTTGTTTGGGCTACATTACCCTTTTACCCACACAAGACAGATCTTTTCTGAAGTTCCAACAAGATATTTTGAATTTAGAACTTGTTTCACTCTTTTTTTGCAGGTTCTGTTACTTGAGGGTCTGCTTAGAGACTTCATTTAAAGTTGTTTTGGGAAAAGTTCTGGAAAGTTTCTAGCTTCATGCCTTGGCTCTTCCTGTCTTGGCTCTTCCCAGGATGTCAATTTATTATTTTTTAAATCTATTACTATTAAGTTCTGAATTCCCAATATTTAATATTAAATTCATTCTACACTGTTTCATCATTATTTTTGATAAATACAGCATTCCCCTTTTTTAATAAAAGCAACACACACATGCATATTGATTTAGTGTTTGTAAATAACAGAAACTCTGCATAATATGCCCTCCAAATAAAGAAATTAATGCTTAGACAAGTTCTGTGATATCAAATGTCACACAATTTTTAACAGAGGAAGAATTCAAATCAAAGTCTCTTGACTCCAGTTGTACCTCCAATTACTATGTTGTCTGATCCATATCTGGCCACTGGACCCAGATGACTCTGGAGGAGAAAGTGAAGCTGGTGACTTGGCATAATATCCCCCCACACACACACACACACTCACACACACACACACATACACACACACACACACACACACACACACATATAGTTGCTTCAGATTTTACAAAAGGAAACGACTCTCAATTTTATTTTGCCTTGTGACATCTGAGGATATTTAGAAGTAACTCCTCATGATCCATACCATTCATTTAAATACAGTTTTATTTTGATAGAGCACTTCTGGAGAGTTGTTTGAAACAGTGTCCTCACCTCCACTGCTCTCAAAGAACTTCTAGCTTCCATCTGTATCTATTCCCATATTTAATCACAATACTAGGTATGTATCAAATTAATTCACTGTACCTACATATTCTCATTACACATTACATTATCATTACACATTCTCAATCATCTTCAATGTCAGAGGTTTTAATTGTCGTCTGTTAGCCTCTTTTAGTCCCTTTCTCTTTTTCCTAAAGTTGTTATCATGAACAAAAGATCACATGCTAACAGTTCTTCCTTCCTTTACTTCTAGCCCCCATCCACATAAGTCTCCATTTTGCAAGGGGAGGGTTTACATAGGATCTTATCTAATATATTTTATATTTATTATAATTCCTGGGTATTATTGTTGGAGAGACAATCCATACAGTATATATCATGGGTGATGGTAGAGCTCTGTTCTGGAATTACCTGCCTTTTCTTTGTTATGAAGAATAGAAATTGAGCCTGGTGTAAGGATAGTGGTTGTGCTGTCCCATGACATATGTGAAACTGTCAGGTTGCTAGAACTTAATTTTTGCTGCCATGGAAACTGTCCTGAAGAACATAGACTTCCAATGATTTCCTGCAGGCAGAGAGACAACATACCTAAGGAAAGTGACATTGTCTCTATCATCATCAATCAATATTTATTGAACATCAACAGACTGGTATGATATATAGAATGTTGGGTGCTATATACCTTTATTTGTCCTTATTTTATAAATAGTTTGACAAAACATGGGAGAATCTAGAGATAGAGCAAATTAACTATCCCCCACCCCCACCCCCAATCCAAGCCTGGAGATTTGGGCTTCTGATTGATTATCCTGAACCACAGAACATTGTACTATCAGATATGACTTTTGAATAGCCTTATATAGTCTGAAAAATACTTTTATAGGTGTTATTTCTTGATTGTCAGAGAGAATCTTTGAGATAGGCAGGACAAATGTTGATTCCCAATTTTACAAATGAGAAAACTGATGCTTAAAGAGGTGGTAACTTCAGAGGGAGAGGATTTCTTCTAGCATAGCACAATACGAATGGTATTTTTTTGGCATTTGTTAATTGTCTGTTATTAATCAAATACCATACTATTCTCTATTAGTAATAAACATGCATTAAAATTGAATTTGTTGGGAAAATGACCAATGTTGGAGAGGTTATGGAAGGTTGGGGATATTAACACATTGCTAGTGGAGTTGCGAATTGATTCAACCATTCTGGAGAGCAATATGGAACTATGGCCAAAAAGCTATAAAACTGTTCATACCCTTTGACCCAGCAATTCTAATACTAGGCCTATATTCAGAAGAAATCATAAAAAATGGGAAAAGTTTCACATGTTCCAAAATATTCATTGCAGCTATTTTAGAGTTTGCATCTGTCTCTTACTAGATATTCAACAATAGCTGTGATGAACTTATAAAGCATCTTATATTTGCAAATCTGCTTTTCTGAAAGTTTTTGCTTCTGCTCATCCATTTTGACTACTTTATTTTCTTTTTGCTGTACTTAAGATACTCTAAGTGCTCTGCAACGCAAAACCTTTTTTTTATGATTTAAATGATGATTTAGAGTAGAATTAGATTTAAAGCTAGATTTAGATTAGATCAACTTAACTTTTTAGAGCCCATGTTTTGAGGTAGTTTGACATAGTGAGAAGAGCAACAAAATTGAAGTCAAGTGGATCTGCATTCAAATCTCACTCCAGACATTTATTCCAATTAATGGGCATCCATATACCAAGTTATGGTATAAGAATGTTATGGAATGCTGAGAAGCATGGAATGAATTACAGGATCTGATGTTGATCAAAGGGGCAGAACCAAGAGAATGTTCTACACATTAACATTGCAAGTTGTTCAACCTTGATGAATACAGTTACTTTCAGCAGGCAAGACAGCTAGGACTACCCTAGGAGACTGGCCTTGGACAATGTTATGCCCATCCAGAGGAAGAAAAACAAAACAAAATGAAACAAAACCAAACCAAAAAAAACCTTTGAGAATCTGATGAACATTGAATTCACTTTTCAAAAACTTTCTCATATATTTCTTTCCCTTAATCCTAATTCCTTATATAGAAAAATGACTAATCTGTACACATGTTTAATACATATGTGTATGTGTAATGTTCACTTGAGAGTTCACTGCTGAGGGGAGGGGGTGGTTAGGGAGGGTGGAGGAAATTATGCACCTTAAAAAATGCTTATGTATATGAATAAATGAATGTTGAAAAACAGTCACAACATGTATCTGGAAAAAATTTCAATTTAAAAAAAATTGAATTTGTTAGTTTATTTAGTCACATAAGAAAATGATCAAGACCAGAATTTACTCATTCATTCATTCATTCATTCATTCATTTATGTATTTATTTATTAGCAGTTGTTAATTTTGTATTTATTTTTTTATTTTTATTTTTGCACAAATGTTTTTTTTACATTAATAAGATATTCTTGTTTACAAGTAAACAAAATACCCCTCCTCCCCCATGAATATAGATAGACTTGCTTGGGTGAAAAAAGTAAAGGGGAGAGAAAAATATTAAAATTAAAAATAAAAGTAATAGTAATAATTGTAGGTATGGCCAGGTGGCGCAATGGACGAAGCACCAGCCCTGGCGACAAGAGCACCTGAGCCCATATCCAGCCTGTAAACCCAACAATCACACAGCCGTGTGACATGCAAGCCACCCAATCCCCACTGCCCTGCAAAAACCAAAAAGAAAAAAATAAGACCCAAAATAAAATAAATAGTAATAATAGTAGGGGTGGCTGGGTGGCAGACAGAGCATTGGCCCTTGAACCAGGAGCACCTGGGTCCAAATCCGGCCCCAGACACCCAAAGATCACCCTGCTATGTGGCCCCAGGCAGGCCATCCAGCCCCACTTGCCCTGCACCGTCCCCCAAATAATAATAACAAAAAATGTGCTTCAGTCTTTGTTCCAACACCAACAACTCTGTCATGGGTGGATCTCATTCTTTATGATAAATCCATCACAAAAGTTACTTCCATATTTTTCCAATGTTGCCATTGCTGATCGCAACTCCCTCCTTTCTTATTTCTTCACTATGATATACTATATTTTCTCTCTCCTTTCACTCTGACTCTTCTGTAAGGTCGTAGACTGGCTCAGCAGACAGATCCCTGGTCCTGGGGCCAAGAAGCCCTGAGCCCCCATACCACCCCTTAGGCCCAGAATCCACCTGGCCCTATGGTCCTGGGCAGGCCTTCCAATCCCAGCCCCTTGCAAGAAGTAAGAAAGAAAATGTGTTATATCTGACCACTCTCACCCATGGTCCATCCTTCCCTCCTTTATTCACATCCCCACCACCTTCCCCCTGCTCCCCCCCCTCCCTCTTACTCCAGATGTCTATACCCCATTGAGTATATATATGCTGTTTCCTCTCCTAGCCATCTCTGATGAGAGCAAAGGTTCCCTCATTCCCCCTTGCCTCCCCCCCCTT